>NW_004797409.1:990538-993323 GCF_000002075.1 Aplysia californica | reverse complement strand
GAGAGAGAGAGAGAGAAATAGAGAGAGAGACATAGACATAAAGAGAGAGAGAGAGAGAGAGAGAGAGAGAGAGAGAGAGAGAGAGAGAGAGTAGCAAAACTCAACAAGAGAGATTTCATCAGCTTCCCCACAACCACCACCACCAGCACTATGTCTGCCTGCCTACTCCTCTCAACTCTCAACTCCTCAGTATTCTTCCGCTCCCTCGCTACTCCTCTCGGCCGACGGGAGGGAATCGTTGAGCGATCACTCCGCGCACAAACCTCCTACGCGCAATCTGATTGGTTCACACGTTTCTCCATTCACGTCTCGTCTGCCCAGAAGACGCACTATAAATGAGCGGCCGTTTCCCACCGCTCTTCAGATTTTTGTCACTTCTGTAACTTCAGTTTGTTGATACTCTAAACTTCCCCCTTCAAGACAACTTTGTTGACAGTTTGTGTTCGCCCCAAAGTCAAGAGTTCCCATTGGATGATACAGGATAACAGACCGGATTTCTGCTAACTGAAGAACTCTCAAACACACAGTTGTAAGTAAAAAATTTCTTTATTTTTATTTTTTCTGAATATTTCAAATTCTAGCGCACGCGCGCAGTCAGTTAACGTAATTTCAGAGTATTAATGACAAGGGATAAGTTCTTTTGAATTATTTTTTTGTGTGGACATTTTTTCGCTCTCAGTTAGTGCTCAAGTGTTTGAGTTAGGGTTTTGTTGTTGCTGTTGTTGTTTGTTTAATTTTAATGTAGAACTAGATTCTAGATCTGTATGTTTTCCCTCGGACAATCAAATAGGCCACGCGTTGAATTAACTTGTGAAGGTGAGAGTTTGGGCTCCCCTGTCGTGCGTCCGCGCGCGTGCGTATGTGTTTTTTTTTTGGGGGGGGTGGGAGTGTGGGAGTGGTGGGAGTGTGGGAGTGGTGTTGCATCATCTAGTGAAATACCCCATGGCCTGTGGGACGGCGAGCAACAGACGCTGGGGTGACTGGCCTTACCTTTGAAGGAGGAGGAGGAGGAGGAGGAGGAGGAGGAGGAGGAGGAGAAGAAGAGGAAGAAGAAGAAGAAGAAGAGGAGGAGGAGGAGGAGGAGAAGGAGGGGTAGGGGGAGAGGAGAAGGAGGGGTAGGGGGAGAGGAGAAGGAGGAGGAAAAATGGAAGGAGAAGGAGAACACGAACAAGAAGTAAAAGAAAAGAAAATAGAAGAAGAAAAAATAAGATGGTGAAGTAGAGGAAGGATGAGGAGAAGAGTTTGAGTAAACTAAAAGAGTGTTCACATTTAAATTTAGTGAACATTAATGATAAGGAACGGACAGACAGGAAGGCAAACAAATAGACAGACATATACAACAGAGAAAAAGAAAAAAGTAGGATCTGTCATGACATCCTCCAACCACCCACACAAACAGAAACAACAGAAGGAAAGGAAAAAAGTAGGACCTGTCAGTGACACCCTCCAATCGCCCACAGAAGTAGTTAAGTTGAAAAATGTGCAAAAGTCTTTTGAACAAAACCCCTTTAATTTCATCTTCACGAATTTCTCAATTCAGGAAAACAGAAAGCTTTCAAATGATACCATTTGCTAATGATCAATCATTTTTAGATGATAATTTTCCTATTGGACATCCCAAGCCCAAGTTCTGCGTGTTTCTTCCGTTTTGAACGTTGAATTCACCGATACCCGTGTGGAGCAGTTAGGTTCTTCGCTATTGCGCACAGGAGACTCGAGTTCGATTCCCGAGTTGGGGGAACCTTTTTATCGGGTATCTCGGTCTTCATGTGGGCATGTTGTACCCCTCTCAGTCTGGGATGGCCTGTTCGTACAGACAGGGTTGAAAATCCACTTTCTAATTGATCTACTTTGTGTCGATGGGGGCGTAAAATCACACATTTATTTGAGAAAAAAAAAGCCAACGCCACCAGACTGTAGAAAACTCTGTGTCTCTGTATCCTCCAACTGTAAAACTCTTACTCTCATAACTAAGAAACTGACCAAAGTGTTCTCGGTTTTCTTCCCCCTTCCAGAGACGGTCGCTTCCACTCAGCTACACACAGAGGTGCCTTTACTGACCTTAAATCGGAGGTGGACTGAAGGTTACGCTGCTTTGTGCTTGGACTTCGATAAATAAAGAACTTTCCTCCAAAAAAGAGTGAGAGTGTGGTGACGTCAGCGGTCCGATCAGGTGCAGACCCAGTCATGGTTCACGCGGGAAAACTAGCCGTTCTCACTCTCTGCCTCATTTATCTGCCCAACGTCGCCTTGGCGTTTTTCAAGGTGAGTCTGTCTGTTGGCTTCTTGTTGTTGGAGTTTGGTTTTTTGTTGCTGTTTTTCATTGTTTGGGAGGAAGGGGGTTGGTGAGGGTTTTTTTGTTTGTTTTTTTTTGCTTTTTCTCTGCTTTGCTTTGTTTTGTTTTGTTTTATCTTTGGGTTTTTTAAACACTTATTTGTTTTCGTTAATTTGTTTTCGTTATGTTTGTTTTGTCTGTTTGTTTGTTCGTTTGTCTACGTGTTTGGTGTTTGTTTGTCCATGTGTATTTTGTTCTTTTGTTTGTGTTCGATTTTTTGTTTACTTGTCGACGCGGGTTGTTTGTTTTTTGGGATGGAGGGATTTTTGGTTTGGAGGGTGTCTGTGCTTTTCTTCTTTGCTTGTTGTTGTGTGTGTATTTGCAGTTTTGTGTAGCTCTCTGCTCGTGATCATAGAGAGAGAAAGGGGGGCGAGAGACAGAGAGAGAGATAGACAGAGAGCGAGATAGATAGATAGAGAGAGAGAGAGAGAGAGAGAGAGAGAGAGAGAG
>NW_004797409.1:987759-989758 GCF_000002075.1 Aplysia californica | reverse complement strand
TTGTGTATTTGTTTATGTGTATATATGTGTGTGTATGTGTTTATGTGTTTATGTGTGTGAGAGTGTATGTGAATGTGTGTTTGTGTATGGCTGTGTGTCCATGGATGCACAAGTATAATATGTGTATATGTTGTATGTGTGTGTTTAGGTGCGTGTGTGTCTGTCTGTTTGTTCGCGTGTGTGTGAAGTGCATATTTGTGTATGTGAGTATGTGCGGATGTGTGTGCGTGTGTATTTGTATGTGTGTGCGTGAGTATGTGTATGTGTGGGCGCGAGTGATATTGTGTGTGTGTATGTGTGTGCGCGTGTGTTATTGTGTGTGTATGTGTGTCTTTGTCTGCGTATGGGTGTGTGCGTCTGTGTGATCCCATTACTTTTCTATATACAATTAATTTCACTTCTGTATATGTGCCTGACACTAAAGAGAGACCAGGAAAGTGGAAAAGAAAAAATAATTATCTTGGGCCCCTAATAAATCATTGCCACACCCTTTATGCCCTTTTGGAAAATGAGGCGGGTGAGGACGGGGGAGGGTGGTGGTGGACTGAAGTGGTTAATTTGAAGATATATTTTGATAAGGTTTGAGGTTCATTCTAAAGTTATTATAATTCTCGTTTAGAGCGATCAACAAAAATACCTCTATAATGAACTTTTGCATACACTATGAAAGATAATTGAAAATGCAGGGAGAATAAAAAGTAAGGTATGACGGATGAGGTGAAAGCATTCCACTCTTGGGCTTCATATCTCTGCCTCTTTTTATCAATCTCTGTCTCTCTCTATGTCTGTCTGTCTGTCTCTCTCTCTCTTCCTCTGTCTCTCTCTCTTTCTTTATCTTTTTCTCTGTCTGTCTGTCTGTCTGTCTGTCTGTCTGTCTGTCTGTCTGTCTGTCTGTCTGTCTGTCTGTCTGTCTGTCTCCCCTATCTCTTTCTATCTCTCTCTTTCTCTCTGTGCCTCTCTTTCCCTCTCTCTCCCTCCCTCTCTCTCATTTTTCTCCCCTCTACCCTCTCTCTTTTTCTCTCTAGCTACGCCGATTCTCCTTCTTATATTTCTCTCGTTCTTCCGATTTCTCATTCTTTCTTCCCTCTCCCCCTTCTCTCTCTTTCTTATTCGCCACCCCTTCTCTTTCTCTCTCTCTCTCTCTCTCTCTCTCTCTCTCTCTCTCTCTCTCTCTCTCTCTCTCTCTCTCCCTCTCTCTTTCTCCCTCTCTTCTTTTCTCCCTCCCTGTCTGTATATCGTCCTATATCTATCTCTCTGTCTGTATGTCTCTTTCTATGTCTACATGTCCCTCTGTCTGTCCGTCTGTCTGTCTGTCTTTCTGTTTGTCTGCCTGTCTGTGTCTTCCTATTTCTATCCCTGTCTGTCTGTTTCTGTCTCTCTTTCTATGCCTCCTTCTGTCAAGACAGAACAACACAGTTATCTGTTGTCTGAAATAAAACATCCTTCTAGACCACATTGTACTCGTACATTCGTTTTCCGTAGCCATAAAAACTAAGCAAAGAGGAAATATAATCGGCAGTGGACCCCCCTCCCTCCTCCCCCACCCACTTACCCCCTTATAGTCTTTCCTTTTCCTTCCCCGTATAGCTAGTCCCAAACTTCTTGGTCTACCAATGGGGATTTTTTTCGGAAAGAGTTTTACGGGAATTACAACACAAATAGGTCACACAAGTGTCGAAAATTAGAATTGTCACTAGAGAATGACATGTAAAGAAAAGAAAGAGGAGAGATAGGGACGATATAATATGTTTGAAAGGAAAGAAGGAGCAAACCAAAGCAGAGAACCCGCCAACCGCCCACTTTCCATAATCAGCAACAACGTGGTGTGAGTTTGACTTTGACAAGCTGGCAGAAGTGACAGCTTTTCTAAAAATAGCATGATGATGTCATGGGTAGTGACCAGTGTCAACCAAACAAAGCTCGTAACATGGCGTTAGATATACATGTACACACATACATACGCACGCACGCGCGCACACACACACACACACACACACAC
>NW_004797409.1:984519-986101 GCF_000002075.1 Aplysia californica | reverse complement strand
AAAAATTTCTCACGGGCAGGAAAATGTCTGTTTCTTTGTACGCATTGTTTTGACGAGCGCCTTATTTTATCACGTTGTCAAACTCGTTTCCGCTAGGGCAATCTCCTGCACGTTTTTGTTGAACGAGCCATAATAGATTCTATACTAAGACGGAAATCTATTAGGTACAAGTACAAACTTTTAACTGGTTGAAGAGGATTCGCTTAATTGGCTTAAAGTACACCTATACACGGAATTCATTTCTATAAGCTGATATTTTTATATTTCAACTACCGCTTTTACAAAAGGAATTGATTATCAGAAGTAAAATACATATGTAAGTAGATTCCTAAACTGTGTCTAGAATTTTTAAAAGTAATATGACTTTAAAAATAAATTGTCAAAGAGGTGGACTGCTATGTTAAAACACAAAGACGACACCGACAGGGGGTAGGAATGCACGTCTTTACAATCAGTACATTTTGTAGTAAGGTGACCCTGTTATATTGGGGGGGGGGGGGTATATATAGGATAGCGACAGGAGAAAAGGGTGGGGCGGGGTGTAGGATTTGCTCAATGGCAAATGGTAGACAGACGCGTGTGGGACAGAAATAATCTCCCGCTCGGCGGGTCAGCAACACAGAGAGATGGTCACCGGGAGGTTGTTATGACGAGAGGCGGGCGGCTGGAGGCTGTTCTCAGTCGTAAAGCAAACTCTCTTACTACTTTATTATTCTGCTCAGCGGACAACTCCTGATACATTATTAGTGAATGGCGAATGGCGGTGGTGATGAGTGATAGTGGTGGTGGTGAATGTAGTGACGGTAGATCTAGTCACGAGACAAACCCTGTGATTGGTTGGGCTTTGGGCGGGCCGGGCCGGGCCGGGGCCGGTCCCGGGGTTGGGGGAGGGGACGGAGGGGCGTACGACCGGGTTGAAGGGCGCCAAAACATGGCCTACTGAACTGACCTCTCGAGGGTCGACAAAAGGGAGAGAGAGAGGGGGGGAGGGAGGCCAAGGAGAGGCAGTTAGCATTCATTGCCTTACTTTTAGTTATCTGGTCGTCTGTCTGTGCTGTCTGTGTTGTGTGTGGGTGTGGGTGGGGGAATGGGGGGTGGGGGAGTGAAGGGTGTTGTGCCCATTTGACTCGATTATTCAATATTGACGATTCTTCTCGCTGTTCACAGCTATTCGAAGAGTGGCAGAGCCCTTCGAATGACATGTGATTTTTACGGGAAATGGATTTTTGTTTCATTTTTCTCCGACCGTCGTGAGTTTAGAGCATGTATTTATTTTAACAACTGAAATAATTGTTTTGAATGTACCAACCTTTGTACTTGATGAATATTAGACAGAGAAATCAGTGGAACTAATAACGGAATTGAATAGCAAACGTTGCAGACTTATGAAATCTATCATTGCAGTAGAAAAAGAAAGGAACAAAAATTCTCAAACAGTATACTAACAGCCCGAATTGTGACTTAATGCTTTGAAGCGTCAATGAGGTTTGGTTTTCTTTAAAGCTGCGAAACACTTGCTTAGTTGCTTTGTGTTTGTGTTTGTGTGTGTGTGTGTGTGTGTGTGTGTGTGTGTGTGAGAGAG
>NW_004797409.1:982982-984311 GCF_000002075.1 Aplysia californica | reverse complement strand
TCAGAAGGCCGTTTGAGAGCTCTTGAAGAAGAAAGTCCAAACTGAGCGGTCTGTTGAGGCACACTTGACTCTTTAAGTGTCTAGGGTAATGGGAGGGGGGGGGGCTGAGGACCCCCACTGTGTTTCCGTCTCTTCACGACCCCTGATATTTGTTTGAAGAAGTGCAGATGAGGACCCCTGTAGCCAAACCCCCCGGGGTGGTGCCTCTGACTGAAGTGTCTTTAGTACTGACCACCTATGTAGACCACAAGGTTCATGTCTCGTGTTTTCATCCTAGATAATCTTCCAGACTGGGGTCGTTGTCTCATACAAATCACCACCTTTACATAACACCGGGTTCGAATCTCGCCGACATTAATCTGTGAAAGGTTGGCTTATCTCTCAAAGTGCTCGTTGTTTGCTTTTGGAAAATTTTGTTTCATAACTCGAGCAGTCTCTAGAACATTCTTCAACTGTCGTTATCAGTAGCCCTGACTTAAGCTGTTGGGGACGGGTTGTAGATCTATTTATGGTATCACAATGTTGTGTTTATGGTCTGGGGTATATGTATACATTGTATATTATATACTGTATATAAATGGAGTACTCCGAACCAAACAAGCCTGCTGGTGAACTGACCGAGACGACAACGGACTGACAAAACACAATGCCTCATCGCCGCACACATGATCCGTTTACTTCCCGATTGAACGAACTGTCAAACCTACTCAAGCGGCCATACCTGTATAAGACAATCACCTGTATGAACGGTCACCTGTAGAATTTTATCCCCTGTACAAACGGCCACTTGTATAAAGCAGTCACTGGTAGAAAAGGCAACTTTTTATTTCCTCCTTCATATGTTTTATATCATACTGACACTGTGTGAGACGGCCATCTGTGTAAGACAACTATTCTCTTAGACAATGGGTGGCTGTCTTGAACAATTTTCTGAAAACAGTTTTTTTTAAAAATCATTTCATCGTTTCATTGTTATTTTTCCTTTCTCTCCGCAGAAGTATGGATTACAGAAACGATTTGGGGAAATTCCAGGTAAGAAAGAATTGAATCATAATAAATCTCCCTTTGTACGACACTAACTTTGCCTTAATTTTCATGATTTTTGTTTGTATGCATATTGTATGTGTGTCCGTTTATTAATGTATGTGTGTGTGTGTGTTTGTGTGTGTGTAGACAGACAGACAGACAGATAGATAGATAGATAGATAGATAGATAGATAGATAGATAGATAGATAGATAGATAGATAGATAAATAGATAGATAAAGAGTGGAGAGACAGACAGACAGGCAGACAGACAGACAGACAGACAGACAGACAGACAGACAGA
>NW_004797409.1:980629-982277 GCF_000002075.1 Aplysia californica | reverse complement strand
GTATGATTTATCAAAGGTGGATTTGTAACGGCGCAAAATTCAACATCTTTTCTTTTTTATTGCATTTATTGTATCTTTACTTTATTTATGTTATGTTTATCACAATCTCATTTTAAATCAGCTTGTGTTTATATTACTTACCGAAACCAATTACCTTTTTTCTTTTATAAGTTTCTTATTTCATGGTTATCTTACCTTTATCACTTTCTATTTCAGTGTGCAAAACGTTGCCCTGTCTAATCGTATTTGAATCTTCTTCCCTAACTCTCACCACTCCCTCACCCCCGCCACCACCAGGGGTCGCATCACACCAGTCACGACGATAGCGCCGCCTACGAAGACCACAACAGTTTTGGCGGGAAGACGTACCTGCGCCTGGGCTCCACTAAGTCCCGCCTCTATCTGGACTGCCTTACCGAGGAGGACCAGGGTCAGTACACGTGCGTGGCCGAGTCGCCCAAAGTGAGGAAGACACAGTCCACTCTTGTCACTGTCGGTGAGTGCTCACGTCTGCGCATGTATACACATCAGCTGTCTACACATACAATGTCTGTCTATATATTATCCACCCTCTGTGTATATATATGTCTACACATCTACTCCTGTCTACACATCTGTCTGCACATCTGTCTACACATCTATCTACACATCTGTCTACCTATCTGTCTACACGTCCGGTCTCTGTGTACATATCCACTCTCTGTCTACATATCTATCGACACATCTGTCTATACTACTCATCCACTCTGTCTACACATCGACTCTGTCAACCTTAGGACCTGCTCTATAAGACGCTCATCCGTACAAACGGTCACTTCCCATTTCCTCGTTTTCGTATTAAAAAACAAAAACATTATATGGACACTGTGTAAGACGGCCATCTGTCTAAGAGTAAGACAGCCAATCTTTCCGTGGACAATTGGTGGTTGCCTTAGACAGTTTTGACTGTATGGAAAGCTAGTTCTCACCTCTCCTGTTCGCTGCCAACTATGTCTGGTCCGTAATGTTTCAGAATGATAAACTTCTCTAGAACACGAATCCAATTTATTATATTATATTAATATGATAATAAGTGTAAAATGAACACCAGCATAAGCAAAAAGGACAACTCCAAGCAGAAAGGAATCCGTAAACCATAGGCACAATTATACCTTACAATTTTTCTGAAATACAGTGCGCGTGCTTTGTTGTATGCTAGATGTTTGCTTTTGGAGGGGTTTCTGGTAAATGAAACTGAAATTGACAAATCTGCACTGGTGATGAAGTTATGCTACTACATGTAGAGCGCGTTTCCAATGTGCTAAAGTTTCACTCATTTGTTCTCTGTTCTGTGTTTCTGTACAGAAAAAGGCGACGCCATGACATTAACAGACCTGGAAGGCTGCGTGGGGAAAAACTCCCATAGAAAAGGTAGACATCTTGTTCTGTTCTACATATAGTTTCTCTCCTCAAACTGCTTCAGAACTGACTATAGCTTCTTACGTCTTTTGTTTGTTTGTTTGTTTTCATTTTTCGTTTGCTTTTATTCCTTTGTTGTGTGTGTGTGTGTGTGTTTTTATTGCTGCTGTTGTTGTTGTTGTTGTTGTTGTTGAGTTTTTAAAAGACTTTAATGTAATTTCTTTTTTGTGTGTTTGTGTGAGGCTGGGGG
>NW_004797409.1:970575-979197 GCF_000002075.1 Aplysia californica | reverse complement strand
TTATTATTATTATTATTATTATTATTGTATGGCCTCCGACAAAAATTAAAGAAGAAATGAAAGGACGATAGGTGCTTGATAGGAAAGAAGGGCCAACCAAACTAACGCACACACCAACTACCCATTGCTCTTGCTTTAAATGTCGACTTGCGAAGTAGAAGTGACTTTTATAATATTAGCCTATAACTATAACATAACATTGTATTCGATTTCTGCCTGACGAAATTAATCTCAGAGCTTGTTCACAGTGTATGGATGATTGTAGTCAAAATGAAACCAGGGCGCTAATTATGAATACAAACCTGAGTTCGTCGACCAAGACTTCAAACCTGTCTGTTTTTTACCTTCACTTTGTCGGAGAAGAAAGACTCATGCGCCATGCCTTTGTTCGGCTCACTCATGCCGTATGTCCACTTAATCTTAAAAGTCTAGGGTAGCCTAATTGGAGGGTGCCACTGATAGGTGCTTCTTCTTCCCTTTACCTCTGCTGTTTCTGTCTGTGTTTGGTTTGAGGATGTCACTGGTAGGTGTTACAGAAAGTCACTCTGTATAATATATTATTATTATTATCATACACCTGCATCAACAGCGACTTTCTTATTCTAGTCATCCTGTTTGTTCATGCATGTGACCTCGATAGAGCATCTCAGTAACGGTTTTCTGCTTCCTGTTTCCTTCAGACTCTGCGTGAAGACGACATGGAGTTGCCCTTATAGTGACCTCCCCTGTGCAGAGACTGGATTTCCCGCCCTGACACACACCGTCACGCTGAGTTCCCAGAATTCCCCATTCTAGTCAGTTGCGAGAGTCGAGTTGTCCCCCCTGTCCCTGAATGCTGCGTTGTGAACTGAGAGCTGTTGGAAGTCGGCTGGATGAAGAGAGCCTGGCAGTCCTACTGGTCAAATGGCGCGAGATTGTTGCTTCACGTCTGGCTGATGGATGAACGAAATCGTCCTGGGAGAGCTTGATGAACTTTGACTGCGGCCAAAAGTGCTAGATTTATTTTTGTTATTTTGTGTTAATTTTAGAACTTATTATAATTATTATTATCATTATTATAATTGTTGTTGTTGTTGTCGTTGACATTGTTGATATGCCACAGAAGGTCACCCATCTCCTTGTTTTCCCCGCTAGCACATTACACACGTTAGAATCAGCTTCTGTATGTGTGCCAACAGGCACCGCTATAAGCTAATACAGTTTTGTCTCTGAACTGCAGTGAGGCGCCATCCTACCCCCCCCCTCGGTCTGTCCTCTCGACTGCCCTGGAGAAATCTCCTGCACTAACAATGCATCCCAAAGGTAGCTCTGCTACTACTGTTAGCCCAAGACACAAGCAGACGAGCCTCACTGAGGCGAGCCCTGGTCAGTGCAGTGGTCACTCAGCGTCCGGTGGTCATTCTACCCTTCAGACACAGCTCGTGTGTTATGTCTGAGATTGCCTTGTCCAGCAGGCCGCTGTAAGTAAGCTTTTAGGCAGTTCTTCTAGAGCCCCCATCCCATCCCACACGCACCCCATTCCCCACCCCATCCCCCACCCTACTATATCCCGCACTCCATCCCGCACCCCCTCCCACCCTGTTCCCCACCCCATCTCCCCCCACCCCATTTCCCCCTACCCCATCTCCGCCCACCCCATCCCCACCCCAAGCAGACTACTTTAAAGCTTCAGGCAGTTCTTCTACGGCTCCTCCCCATCCCCCACTCCACCCCCACCTCATCCCTACCCCATCCCCCTCCCTATCCTTCACCCAACCAACATTATGGGCCTTGAAGCAGTTCTTCTTCAGCACTCCCACCCCCTTTTCCCCAACTGCCCCCTAGTACGTGATAGCAATGTGGCAAACTCTGTTTAGCTTAGTGCGTGTTCGTGACGTGGTGTCCTAGCTCCTGCATTTTCCAATACCATACACACTTATATTTTGAACACATTTTCATTCCAAAGTTGTCAAATGAGCCATATCTGTAAATATCGAAAGATTATTTATTTACACTTATTAACTAACATTCAACATCCAATAACATATTTATTTGTCATTTTCCTGTGTTTACATTGTTCCAATGTTTGTGTTCTTGGACATTCAATACTCACTTTCTTTGGACTGGCTATGTGCCCACATTACGGTAGCCCTGTGCGTGCACAGAGAGAGGCACCACAGGAGGTGCACCACGCACGCCTCACGTGCACTCGCAACTTGATGATTTTGATGAAAACGAACTAGAAATCACTGGGACGTTATATATACATAGACTTGAAGACGTTAAGTACTTATTATGAAATCAAACTGTGAGCGATGAAGCTCTTGTTTTTATGTTGCTATGTTTTTTAAATTTGTTTCGATTTTATTTGGCTTTTTGTGTGTTTTACACCATATTTAATTAAGCACAATGTGCTTGTTGAAAATGCCGGCTTATTTCTTGGTGGTAACTTATAAAGTAGAGAAAGTCAGGTGGATGAACACATTTTTAAGTTATTATGTTATGTTATGTTTTTATATGATATTTTCACCATCCCCACCCCCCTCCCCTTCCCGAAAAGAAAAAAAAATCCTCGGATGTAATTCAGCTTCTCCCGACTGCTGTTCACCATCCTTGACTTCAAACTTTATTACGTGAAAAAAATGTTGTTCCCTGTGACCTTAAGTCTTTTTATTTTTAAAGTAAATTAATCACGGATCTTAAGTTAAAGTAGCCTGTTGATATATTATTACATTGTACTGTCATGGTCTTTGGATTTTTTGCCCACTGTCTCATTTGGAGGTGTAACATGCCATATTGCTGTAACTCTCTATTGTATTCGTGAGATGGGGCTGGGGGGGGCATTGTATCCAGCTTCAGCATCGTTCTTTTCGAGGACGTCGGCAAGAGCTAAAGTAACTTTGAGGAGGGAGTGGAGAGTGGAGAGAGAGAGACAGAGAGAGGGGGGGGAAGAATGGAGAAGGGGATGGGGAAGAGGATGTTACTGCGTCTCTCTTGACCAATGCTTGTCGACCAAGGCGATATCGCTCAGTACAGAGCAGGGTTATTTATAATGTTGGTAGGTAATGAGAATCCGCAGGGAAGTGGTGGGCAATATCCAATGTCCTGCTCGGAAATTCATTTACGTGAGTGGTGAGAAATAAATGTTAACTTTGTTAATGTAACATGAGTGGTTGCTGGCTACAGAAAAAGTTGACAAGCAATGTTCTAGAAGGACGTGGACTTTATGATGACACTGAACTATCTGTCTGGTTTTATTTATTTGGCCAATATTGAGCCTGTTGGAATAATTGACTGTAATACATATTGTCTGCTTGTCTCAACCCGTTTTGATTTCTTTTCGAAAAGTTCTTTTCCCTTGAAACGCTACCTCATTCAGTTTCAAATTGTGTTCAAAGGGGTTGTGAGAACCCATGCTATATATACCTTGTATTTATATTTGGTTCGTGCCGATTACAACATTATTTATGATTTACTGATGGAATGACGTGCCTATTACCCAACATGCTCACATATATATGTGTTTACTGTCTTCATTTGTATGTATTCTATTTGAGCTGTCATTTTGTTTGGAGACATAAAAATTGGCTTGCCCGATCACATATCAACCCCAAAGTGTCAGAGACTGTAGTGTGCTCAGATGTGCTGTAGATTCTTGTTCCTCTGACGTCATAATTAATGTTATGAATCAAATAAGTCACACGTCCCTCTGAGGCTGAAAAAAATAATTACTATATTATACTAAATATAGATAGCTTGTACTTCTTCAGATTATTTATTATTGTAAAAGATTCCATGTCATTAACGAAGGAAGTTCAACTATTTAAACTTGATTTTAAATCTTTTTTCTTTTTTTCTAGTGAGGGGGTTGAAAAGTGTAACGGTCTTTAATGTTGTTTTCCCTCAGTGGTATTGCCTAGTAAGTGTTGCTTTGCGAACTTTTGATTAATGAGAAGGTCATGCCTCTATCACAAACCGTCTGACCCTGGGTTATTGGCGAAGTGTCGGGTCGTTGGAGCAACTGACGTCACTGAGTTGTCGGGACAAACTGGCAAACACTATGAGCGGACAAACACATGCCACGTGACCTCTGTCGACACGGCACGGACAAAGTGCCCGAGAGGACATACAATATACGCGCTGGCGTCTGACAGAAACTGAGAGAAGTAAAACAGAACGTTCACAAAACTTGTCTTGTCCATCATCGAGTATTGGACGCATTTCGAGATAGGTCGCGGATAGACGTGGTGGCCTAGACTTGGGTATAAATCTTGATATAAATAGACGTGGTGGCCTCACTTTTGGTATAGATCTAAATAATGATACAGATTGAATAGATATACGTGAAAGCATAACTTTTGGTATAATTAATGATAGTCCTCTATAGATTGGATAGATAGACGTGAAAACCTAAACTTTGATATAAATTACGAATGTTCATGGGGTAAGACGGACCAACATTTTCATGGCAGGCAGCATTCATGATCTTTGTTAGCGGATTTGTTTTGTCATCAATAACCACACTTAAAAACAACAGATCAATGTCTTTGGTGTTGTTGCTATTGTTATTTTTTGTATTTCATTATCGTTCATCAGCATTTTTAGATCTAGATCTACAGCGCAACATATTTTACTGATTACCAGGGCCACGAAGTCTGTTCTCTTGACCACCGCCCCCTTTTTGCACTGGATTTTTTTTGGCGGGGGTGGGGGGGGGGTCTAATTTCATATGTAAAGGAAAAGACGCACAGCAAAAGTTTGATGCTGTGATGTTTAGGTAAAAAGTTGCGTCCTTCGGGCGATGAGTGTTTACCTCCGTGTTTAGGTAAACAGCAACGCTTGTCAAATGAGCTGCCTAAGAAAAAAAAATTGAACATAGCAAGAAGAGACAGGATGAGATACGAGATTGCTAGAGAACAAGCTGGTTGCTAATCTACCGTCTTGTAATGTATAGACCACCCCCCCCCCCCGGGGCCAAGAAAGCAACAAAACAAAACAAAAACCCCAAAAAGCGAACGAAATGATTGGGATATCTGCCAAGACTACCACCAGGCAATATTATAGCAGCGAAAGCATACAACCAGAGATCAGATGCAAACAGAGGAAGAGGCAGGCCCAGGAAAAGATGGATAGAGGGGTCAGAAAAACATTAGTCAAGAACAAAATAACCATGCAACAGGCGATATTACAAACAAGAGAAAGACGATTCCTCCTTCTCGACACCGTACGGTAACAAAAGTAGGAAAAATGTAAATTTCTAGCCCATTTTTAACCTTTGGTGAAGTACAACATGTTTCTAAAATAGTTGATACAAAATAAGATTTAAAATATAAAATCCTTTCAATGTGTCATTAAGAAATTCTTAAACGTGTGTTGTCTGATGGAAGTAAAATTTTGACCAGGTACGACGTTTTTTTGGTCTTTTCATCCTGTTGCTCAAAAATACGTTTACCGACCACTGAGACCTTTCTCGAGGCACAAACACACACACACACACACACACACACACACACACACACACACACACACACAACACACACACACACACACACACACACACACACACACATGATGTACTTAGAGCGTAGACAGCAACATTTAGCTGGAGAGAGATCAAAAAATTGGTTCATTACTTTAACAAGTATACCTATATGTTTTTCTTCTGTCTTTTCTAAAAACATTTATAGTTTGAATTTCGACAAGATATTTCTTGATTACACACGCATGTGATACCACAGATTAAGAGACTTCGACAAAAAGAACGAATTCAAAATTTTGTGTTAAGTACATTTGAGCATCTGTTCGAGGATAATTATGCACGCTGTTGTCTCTAGACAAAGTACATGGACATTTTGCTACCTTAAAATGACAAAGTTCTCTGCTCGCAGTACCTAGTTTTGAGAAATGCGACTTTAAAAAGAAAATGAGTTTCATTATATTTCAAGCTTTTTCCAATGCAATTCTTTGAATATCTTGATAATGATTACAGCTCAGAAAATTCTTACGGTTTTTACAAAGCAGATAGACGTTTTGTTTTCTGACCCCAAGGTCTTAGTAACAAAAAATGTGAGATAAAACTTTGTAGTTTTGAGGTAGCGATGTATGTCCGCGAAGAAATAGAAAAGCATGTTAGTATTATTAGCTGCTGGGTTGAGCAATAGCAACAGAAGAATTATACTTATACTGTACTGTACATTTTTATTATTTCATCTTCCTAAAGTTTGTCAGCATCTCAGTTTTAAGAGTATAAAATGTCTAGTTCAGCATTTTCAATCCCATTGTTGGTTCTTCCCACCCCCACCCCCCGCAACATTTTACCTCCTCACAACACTCCCACATCCCACAACTCCCCCCCCCCCAAATCCCCCACCCTACACCCGCCCACAACACATAAACAGACAGACTGATAGGTTGCCCCCATTGTTACCTGTTTTTCTCGGACACTATGTTACTTGGCGTTGATAGATCTGACTGATTCTACAGTGTTGCAAAGATAATAAAAACCTACAGCATTGCTACTTCCTGTGTTCTCTCCGAGTTTTCTACCCACTAAAGTGTGTGTGTGTGTGTGTGTGTGTGTGTGTGTGTGTGTGTGTGTGTGTGTGTGTGTGTGTGTGTGTGTGTGTGTGTGCACGCGTGTGTGAGCGTGTGTGTGTGTGTGTGTGTGTGTGTGTTGGGGGGGGGGGGTTATGTAGTCGGTCTACCTTTATCTCAAGAATGCTCCTTTCGGGATTCGAACCAAAGGCAAAGGCATCATAGTCTAGCAAGCTACTAATTGATCAGATTAGTATCGGTCTGTTGACCTTTGAAAGGTCACCATAAGTGAACTGCTGAAGAAATAAAAGTCACAGTCGTTTATACAGCAGAACCTGTCCCAGACGACTGTCTATGGTTGAGGAGAAAGTGGACATCTTAGAGTGGTGGGCCTGGTGGGCAGTATTATTGTAATAAAGACACACAAAAAATAAGAGGAGTGATCGTTTATACAGATGCTTCTTTTGGACAGTTGGTCGCAAATGCAGGCTCGACAGAATGAGAATATGTTATAGATACAGTTCATTATGTGCAGATAAATCCTTTCAATTCTCAGTATATTATGACCCACAATCGCAGTATCTATCCGGAGACGTCTCCGACGGAGATAGACCATTCAAAATGCTTTGTGCCTTTGGATCAAGTAAAAAAAATCTACGGGGGGGGGGGGGGGGTTAAAGGCGGACACACCCCCCCCCCTGCTGTAACCTCATAATTTGATAATTTTACAGTTTGGTATGAAATTTTCTTAAAATATTTGGTTTGCGACAGTTTTAGAGGCTATGTATGATCTGCAGCAAGCAATACGCAGTGCATCTGTGTGCAGGAATAGCCTATGTCTCCGAATAGTTCCTGGGTGCTCGCCGGAGACGTCTCCGAATATCATCTGCCTATATGACCAGTCAGTTCAGATGGCGCGCAGCATCAGTCGGTTGCTTAGAGCCTTAACGACAATCTACAAGACCCCAGCAAATCCATCTTGTCAGCAATAAAACGTTGTGTTAAATGTAAGGATCATTCATCTCTTATCAGTTCAGTGTTCATATTCAGTGGAATTACCTCGAGGTGAAATTTTGTTTTGGCAAGTGTTTTACGGCGCTGGCAACTGAATAAGATCATAATGTGAGTCCGCAGACACAATATTATAATAACGGAAGCATTTTCAGTTTGGTAGTAGATTAATTTTGAATTTTGCCCGGGCGGCGGCTGAAACATACTCTTATCGATTTTAGGACCACCAAAGGATCTTTAACGTGCTCAACTTGCACTCCCGACCACAGAGATTTTGGTGACTTTATCCGAGAAGACTAGGTGTTATACCTTATCTAGCCTAAGATCCGGGATGTGGCTGAAAGACAGCAGTAGGAATTGGAACTTTATCCGAGAAGACTAGGTGTTATACCTTATCTAGCCTAAGATCCGCGATGTGGCTGAAAGACAGCAGTAGGAATTGGAACCAGTAGTAGCAATAGAAAGAGTCAAGAGCCCATGAGACGGGAGAGGAGGGGGGGGGGCAGAAAGTGGAGATGAAAGCAGATGACAGAACACGATTAGAGAGCAGGGAAGGAGGTGACATGAGAAAATTTTAGTGAAGAAAGTTTACCGTCACTTTCAGGTTTTGAACCCTGGACCTATCGAATGAGAGGCGAACATCGTGCCTCTCGACCACGACAGCCCCCCCCCCCCCCACGCCCTCCCTCGGGAGGAGGAGTTTAGGGATGATTGTGAGGTGCTGTAGAACTGGATGCGACATTGGCTGCGTACAAAAAGGGGAGGGGGGCAGGCGGCAACCGTCCATGTACTAAGAGTTAAGCACCAGACAGCGCATACTTCATCATCCCTGACCTGTGCTTAGCGTCGGTCAACCTCGGACCCGGCCTCTCCCGCTGGTTAGAAAATCTCTAGAAACCTCGGACTGATTGATGAGGTCATATCGGCGGTTTGGGGGGTTGGGGGGGGGGGGGGGGCCCCAAACCCCGGCTGTGTGGTTAAACTCGCCTATGGGGGGGAAAGAGGACCTCCGCCGAAAAAAGTTAAAAAAATACGAGAATCTCACCGGGGAGAAGGAGTTGTGTGGGAGACAAAATTCCTAGCAGAGGGAGGGAAGAG
>NW_004797409.1:963916-968899 GCF_000002075.1 Aplysia californica | reverse complement strand
CCCCCCCCCCCAACTAAACAACTTTCTTTGTTAATATTTTCCTCCTGACTGAAGTTGTGCGATTTAAAATTTGTACACAACATTTGGTAGTCAAAAGGAATTTGTCTAATATTCTTTTTAGATAATTTCACATAATAGTTGTGTCCTACATAGCTTGTAAAAAAAAAAAACCCATTTCAGCTATGTCGACATTTTTGCAGCATGACGCACTAGTTTTCACTAGGCCTACATTAAAAGTTCCAACGATCGCGCTATATTATCGCAAACTACAGTAGAGAAGAACGGATTTCACAGAAACAGTTGAAGGCAGAAACATAATCGTCGGTTAGCTGCTAAAGCGTTCTAATCCTGGAAAGCAAAACCTTATTGGAGAAAACAAAACCAAAAGCGAAAACAAAAACAAAACAACGACTGGTTCTTACAATTGTTTCGACATTATGTATCTTTTCCGGCTAGGACTCGCCAGTCGACTTTGACAATAATACATAACACGACACTTAAATTTGAAGACAAATATGACGTCACAATCATACTGAACCAAAAAGCTTTAGCTATATATTTGGAGAGGAAAAAAAAAACAACAACAATAAAGCATAATAATAAAGCAATTTTAGCCTTTTTTCTCTAACTATTCAAAAGCCAACTTTCGGAAATATTATGTCCATATCTGAATTTAAAACAATTGGGGGGGTTTTCTCCGGATTGTGCTTTTAATTTTATTCTATCTCCGTTAATTTGATGTTTATGTATACTTTGATCTACTTTGCTTAACAATGTGTAATCAAAGAAAAAAAAAGCTAAACATAATATGCATTAAATCAAGTGCACACCTAAGGGATGAGATTCGACTCCTGAGGTCAGATAATTATGTAGCGAATGAGTCGATGAAACAGCTTTGCCTATAGGGAATCGAAACTTTGCTCTTTGTGCGCAAGGCTAAAAGATCAGCCATTTCCTTACAGACGACCGATCCGCTGAAGCAGTTTCGATTTGTCGGACAAGAAGCCAGCCCACTTAAGTCTTAGTAAGAGTTGTACCGCATTTGCAACACAATTAGATCATAGAAGATTAGAGGTGACACTAGTGAGTAATATTCAAGAAGAAAAAAATAATAAAGGAGGAAAGATAAGTATGGTGATAGGTATTGTATTTAATAGGAAAGAATGAGCAAATCACAAACAGAGCTTCTGCAAACAACCACGCCACCCTAATAGTCCTCTCTATTGCTGGTATTGAAGTCTCAATGTTCACTGCTCACAGCACCAGGAGTGCCAGTACGTCTTGTGCTCTTCGGTCTGGAATCTCCATAAATTATGCCATCTTGGCAGCTGAGGAATGGTAAAAAGAGAGTACTTTTACTCAATTCTAGGGGAGAAAAAAAAGTTAGAGACAGTTTTGGAGAGAGACTGATCCACACTTATTTTAACGCAAAATATTCATAAAATGATTTGGTCATCATGTAACCCTTCGTGTGTAAATATTATGAGCTGTTAATCCCAAAGTATGTGCTTTTATGGGGTTTTCTGTGCATATCCATGTGATTTTACAAACATATTGTGATCGAATCCACAGTTGTGTTGATTCATTTAAACATGTATTATCTTCTAATTATTGCTTTTTTACATGTAGTCTTACACTTGAATGATATTCAGTGAGAGTAAAGAGAAGCAGTCACAGTTGAGCTCTGAAATCCCATATAACCACGGAGGGTCTGACCGGCAGTTGAGTTAAAATTGTAGAAACAATGGAGACTTACCAGTAAGTTGATGATAGTTTCTGATTTTGACGATCGGTCGTCATGAACGGTGTGTTAACATGCCCTCCCTTAATCCCTCCCGATGTGTATGCCATACAGTGCTCAGTTCCTTGATGTTGCTATAATGATATTATATCATATTGTGCATGCCAAAGTTGTACTAGGGGGCTCTCATAGCCTAGAGGTTAAGGTGTTGGCCTCTCCTTCAAAGGTCAGGGGTTCGAATCCGGGTAGCACCCGAAAAATTTTCTTCTCTAACATTGTCTCCTTTCACCTCCTTTCCTGCTCTCTAGTAGTGTTCTGTCGTCTGCTTTCGTCCCCTCTTTTGCCCCCACCCCTCAACTCCGTTGCCCCCTCCTCTGGGCTCCTGACTCTTTCTTCAGCCTTGGCTCCTTACTGCTGTCTTTCTGCCACACCCCTGATCTTCTGGTAGGAAAGATCTACACCTAGCCTTCTCGGACAAGGGCGAAAAATCTTGGAGGGCCCGTGTGCAAGTTGCGCACTTTAAAGATCCCTTGGTGGTCTAAAATCGATAAGAGTAGGCTTTGGTCGCCACCTGGGCAAAATTCAAAATTTCCTACCTACTGAAAAAGTTCAATGTGTCCCGCACGCTCATATGACCTTATGCAGTTGCGAGCACCATAAAACACTTACCAAAACAAACAAAGGTTGTACTACAAGTATAACACTAGGAGAATGCTCATATCAAGTGTGACTGGCTGAAAAGTGATTGGATCGGGTAGCGCGCATCCCGTATTACCACTCCGTTCCTGGCGACAGATCTTCAAAATCAGAAACAATCATCAACTTATAGGTAAGTGTCGATTGTTTCTACAATGAATCAGGAGGTTTGACCGAGATTCCACAATAAGCCATTCCTACGCCCACACGCAGGCGTTTTCTCCTGGTGCCTGGTGGGATAATTGCCGTATATTATTGGCTCTGCTGCTTGTCTTTGAGGTCATGACCTATGTTGACTAGTGCTGTGCACGTGCTAATTACTCAGGCGGCTCAACAGAGTGCAGTCACTCCTGCCACAAACAGAAAGGAGTGAACTCCGCCATTAACGCTATTTTGTCGGTCACACTCGATAAAGACTATGACAATGACTATGACAATGACAATGACAATGACGATGATAATGACAATGACGATAACAATGACAATTACAGTGACACAATGACAATGACGATAGCAATGACAATGACTGTGAAAATGGCAATGCGGGGGATTGAAATCCCGATGTCTTTGGGTGGCCAGCCTCCAAATATTCTATATTATGGATGGCCATGGTCATTTAGCATAATTTCTTCCCAGTTTAGAAAGTATGCGGTTAAGAGAATTTGAAACTTATTTTGGTCTCTACCAAGAATTCTTGATGCCTTTCTGAATAACTTATTTATTTTATCATAACTGTTGGTTTTATTTCCAAATTGCAAACATAACAAGATTTTGTTTTGTTTTAATAATCAAACTTTCTATTTCAGAAGCATTGCGTTATTTGGAGGATGGATATAATCAGACAGAAGGAACTAAGTTTCCTTATATATTATTAATATTATTCGGCCACCTCAAATATATAATAGATATGATCTATCCTATCTTTTATCTTTTCAACAGCACCGTTCAATTTTCACATGACAAGATTTAACCACACCAGTATGTCGTCCACCCGTGAGACCGAGATAACTGAATGAATATTTCCTTTCAATTGTTCTTTTTTTTTTCAATTACAACAGACGAAACTGTGGGGTTTTCTCTTAAAAAATCCAAAAAGCGTTTTCTTTGTCTTCGAAAGGTTCACTTATAGGAAATTTTAAAGAACACCATTCAGAAAACTATGTTACTATTTCTTCGAGATACTATTTTTGATCGCTGCCTTTTAGTTTTAGTCTAAATTGTAGCGCAGGCCCCTGCCAGTGTTGTTGCATGTGATGTTTCATACTTTGCTCTATCGGGGAGCTGCGCTGTAGTTAAAACTGACAATGACATCTATCTAGACAGATATATCTATCCATCAAGACAGATAGATCTATCTACCTATCTATCTATCTATCTATCTATCCATCTATCTATCTATCTATCTATCTATCTATCTATCTATCTATCTATCTATCTATCTAGCTAGCTAGCTAGCTAGAGGTGGTGTCAGCCTGGTTATGCAGTGGATTTCCAGACACCCAAACAAACCTGACAGAGCAGACACACTATTGCTAAAAAGGGTTTTAGACAAGACCAGCCTAACATTTAAACTTCACACAACACTGCGAAACTAATCACTACAAACAACAACAAACAAGATTGGATGAACAGATAGGCCTTGGGAAAGACAGGCAGAGCGGTTTTCAAACATAATACGACAACAACAAAACGAAAAGACAATATCAACTACCTGCAGAGAAAGAAATAGACCATAATCTTTCGCCTACGGTCAGAACAAATACAGAAAATCTTCCACTTGAACATAATAAAACCAGAACTTCTCCCAATGTACCCATTGTGGGACCATAATATAATCATCATAATCACTGCACAGCTCTAATGACATCAGAGCTACACTTTTCCCTCAGAGAACTAACATTGATAACACTCTCGATGAAACATTACACCAGCTGCAGCAAACCTGGACTTATCATTACATGGCATTGGACAGAAGGGCGAGAACCCAGCTGATGCTGAATCGAAAACAATAATAATTATTATTATTATCAAGGACGACGAAAACAACAACATCAACAACAACAGCAACAACAACAACAACGACACGACCTTGGAAGCTAGCGAATGTCACTGATTTGCTTCCCTTCCAGCCCACACACCTGGGTGGGGGTTGGAGACAGAAAAAAGGGGGGGGGGGATGTAGATTACCTGCAACAAAAACTCGGTGACCTGTGGTTAGGACCTATGGGGATTGTGTCATCTTTTTTGTGTCGCCTATTGTCCACTGACGGAGACAACTAGTGACCATCGGTCAGTCATGTTTGAACTTCTGCCGACAAACTGACCCGACAACCACCCCCTCCCCTTCCCATCTGACCCCTTTCCCATCCCCATCCCTTCCCTTTCCATCTACCCCTCCCTCCCTCCGACCATTTCCAACCCCCTCTTCCCCCACCCACTTCTCAACCCCCTCCCTCACCCCTTCCTATCCCTCCCTCCCCACTCCTTCCCATCTCGCTCCCTGTTCCCACCTCGCTTCTCGAAACTCCTTCCCATCTCCCTACCCT
>NW_004797409.1:961963-963680 GCF_000002075.1 Aplysia californica | reverse complement strand
CCTCCCCCACCCAACAACAAAAAAATAACAGCCAAAACAACTACAGCAACAACAACAACAAAAACAACAACAACAACAACGATAACAAAAACAACAGCAGCAGCAACAACAACAACAACAACAACAACAACAACAACAAAACCCTCAAAATAACACCCCAAAAATGAACAAACAAATTAACAACTAACGAATACGAAGAAAACGAAAAATATTAATCATTGCCGTTAGTCAGTTCGGCAGTCAAGCCATTGTCCGACGTTTGATAAGCTAATGGACTTGAACCCGGCCCTCTCACGCCTTTGGCTGGCCAGCACTACTCACCACACAATCTGGACAAATTTTCCTGACATGCCGGGCGGGCACGCTCAGTAATCTGTGACGTCAAAATATCCAGTTTCCGGCCCGGCCCCCAATAATCCCGCAGAGAGATTTCAATGAAGCCCCCCGCACTTCCGGAAGTCGTGTTTGAGAATGGTGCCAACCGGTCAACTATTTCCGGTGCTTGGCTTGTTGATGTGGTCAGCGCTTCAGTGACCTCTGGCGGCAACGCAGTGGACAGGAGCAGCTGTTCAAAATTATGAATTAGGCCCAACATTGTGTACAGAAAATTGTATTGCAGATTCTTTATCATGTGGAATCGGTTGCACGAGACGTGCTTAAGAGGTAACAATATTTCGTCGACATTCAAATTAATTTAAAACCTAGAAAAAAAAGCAAGAACAAATACATCGTGTACAAACGTACAACTATTTGAAGAATGAAAAAGTTTGGTTTTTTTCTTTCTCCTGTAAAAGTTTGCTTTCCGAGCTTTAGAGTTCGATTCCTGGGTAGGACGGATTTTTCTCGAATATTAATCTCGGTTTTTCTGCTGGGATGTTGTACGACTCTCAGTCCGGGTTAGTCCAGACAGGCTCGGCCGGAAGCCTGCCTCGTAGATGATCTAGTCTGTGTCAAGTGGGCTGTAAAAACAACTACATTGAAAGAACAAAGCAAAAATGAAACAAACAAACAAGAAACAAAAAATATAGAAGAAACAAAATAGCTATACTGCATTGATACAGAAAATGGTGGGACTGTAAATTAAGTGCATAGTGGTATTTGTTAGGCAGGGGTGAATGGGGTGGAGTGAGGTGGATAGGAGAGGAGTGGAGGGTGGGGGGTTGGGGAGAGGGGGGTTCCGTTCAGTCACTCTGTAATAAGTTGAAAGAAATATATCGGGATATCAAAGTCAGTCGAGCATTGTTTATCAAACGGTATCTATTTGATGTACTGTAACGTCGTGTCTGTTTTTACATTTAGACAGCACAGAGGTCAGTCATCCTGGCGACCGTTCACTCAGATAAGTATTTCATGATCGACGCTTTTTGAGCAGGAGCGAGAGCGAGCCTGTGGCAGGGCTGAACTCATGAAACAAACATGAGACGACAGGTCATATGGTGCAAGGGGAGATTTCTCCTAAAGCCGTATGTCTATTTCATAACCTAGTTTAGTCCCATTTACATAAGTCATTACAACTTCGATGATGTTGTTCACGTGTGTGTGAGTAGAGAAATCTATCGAGAAGGCTTCCTACAAAATAGCTTATCATCATCATCATCATCATGGTCATCATGATGATGATAATGATGATGATCATCATCATCCTCATCATTTTCATTCATATGCGTCAATGTTCATGGTTCCTCGTTCTTTTCTCTACTCTGATGATACCCCCCCC
>NW_004797409.1:959615-961659 GCF_000002075.1 Aplysia californica | reverse complement strand
TTATTATTATTATTATTACTATTACTATTATTACTTCCACGAGATTGAAAGACGTCCGCCTGTCTAAGGCTAAGACAACTACTTTTCTCCTGGGCAACATGTGGGCGTTGTGGACAATCATGACTGTAGAAATGTTATCCTGATCTTTTCCCCCCTGCAGCCAGCTGTACAAGTTATCTTACTTCACTTTAACTTTTTCCTTCCTTTGGTGTCCTTAGGATGTCGAGGTGAGATGCAGGTTTCTGTCCTGTGCTAGGTGTGTAGCGTCTATGATATAGGTTATGTTGTTCCTAGACTAGACCTTTTTACCAACCCAGCCAGGTCTTTCTTGGTCTCCCTCTTTATTTGAAGCCGGATTCACGGGTGTTGTAAGCTCTAGCCGCTAGTTGTTTCTAGGGCATTCTGGTTAGATGTCCGAATCATTAATTGACTCTTTGAAGAAAGTTCTCTAAAAAGTTAAAGGGAGTGCTTATTTAGGCCACACATGGCCTAGATATCGTTCAGACCCTCAGGTAACCTTATTAAGGCTACATACGGCCTATATACCGTGAAGGCCAGCAGGTAACCTTATTTAGGCCATAGCACAAACTACCCTTTTTACCCGACTGAGTTCGTCCCGCTCTCGCTACGTTTCACCTTTTTCATAATTTAGTACCGTGTCAGTTTTGTCTCAGGTGAAAATCTTATAAATCATAATATAATGAAAATAGTCAGAACAACGCACAAAACGGAACATTTTGCTCAATCCCAATGGTTTGAATGAGGGCCAGATTTTTTCCTTCTTGGAGGAGCAAAAGCTAGGCTACCATTTTGGCACGTTTAGGTCAAGTGAAAAGGTCAAATCTTCCGAATTGACTTCCGGGTCAGATTTGGGGTACACAAATGTGTAGACAACGTGCCCGAAGGAGGGCCCTCTCTCCACTCCGACTATCGTAGTAGTAGGCAGTGTAGTAAACGTGCACGCGGCAGGGCGAATCTACCTCGATACGCCCCGTAGACTTTTGTATACATAATAGAATAATGTTATGTTATTTTCTGGGTCGTTTTTAAACTTTTGTTATATTATCAAATTATGCCTTTTTCTTTGATAAGAATAGCAATAGCTGTGAACTTTTTAGACAGCGAGTCTCGGACTCAATATTTGTTTTTAAATTATATTTGTTTTAAAATTATATTTGTTTTTAAATTATATTATGCGAATCAATGAAAATTGATAATTGATAATAACTGAAAACCATACAGTTGTCACGAATAGTGAAGAAAAATGTGTAAAAAAAAAAAAAAAGATAAATATATATATGTAGACTACAATTAGTCATAAAAAGATGATTTTGTTATTTTCTGGTCATCTTTCCATGGTTTGTAAAATGTTCCAGGGGGCCTACTACTATGTTTCTGAAGAACATTTTGCTTGACTTTTAAAGCTTTTTTATGTACTTAAAAGCATAAAATATAGTTTCACACAAATGTATGCACAATACTTTGAAAAAGAAGGATAAGGAGCTGACTTATGGTCACTGGGGTTGGTTTTTTTTAAACGGAATCCGTTTTACGTTGAGAAGAGCGTTTAAGCAAGTTTTAAATTTTTAAGAATGTCCATAATATTAGGAAATTACTACCTAGTTGGCTTACTCTTTAATAATCATGAGCAGTGAAGAAAAACAAAGAGAATGATGTAGGGTTTGTCTAAATATGATCATTAGCAGTAAAGATATTGCCCATTTTTTCCGATTATCCTTGCGGGTGATTCTGTAATCTCAAATCCTCAAAATACTAAGACATTCAGTGTTGCCAGGGGGCAGTGTTACTCTAAATTCGGTTAAATACATATGTAAATATGTTTGCGAGGATGATATACCCCCCCCCCAAAAAAAAACACCAAAAAAAAAAAAAATTTAACAAAAGAATATAATTGACCGTTTTCTCAAAATGCAATTTTTCTCTATAATGTTTTAAATAATTTCACCATTTTTCTTCCAATCTTCATGAAATTTTCACAGAATGACGAGAAGATGTAATACTAAAAAGTGTTCTGTTGAATTTT
>NW_004797409.1:944078-958075 GCF_000002075.1 Aplysia californica | reverse complement strand
AGAGAGAGAGAGAGAAGGTGACCTTGCCGTTAGACAGGTAAGTCAATAGAAAGCGCCGTCCCTTACCCCCTCCCCCTCCCCGGCTTACTGTGTGTCTTGACCTCAAGGTCAAATTGTCCGCTTACTTGACCTTCGTGAAGGTCGCCAAGGACGGACAGTCACCCCCTGACTGACTTCCTCGTCCCCTGTCACAGCCGTCACTACTACCGATACCACCGTCCCTAGCACCGATACCGCCACCGTCATCATCGCCATCCCCACCATCGTAACCACCACCGTCACCACCACTCTGCCGCCGTAACGTAACCACCACCCCGCCACCGTTACGAAATCACCTCACTGTCATCACGACACCACCACCCTCACCACTGTCACCTCCATGCCATCGTTTCGTGAGCCGACACGACAAGGTCCACTGCACACTACCTGTGCCATGTCACTGTGTCACGGCCGTAGCGGTTGGGTTCACACCCGGTGCACACTGACAGTCGAATCGAATCGAACTGAATCGAATTCAGTCATGACCACCTAGATTTTCTCCGTTATGGTACAAAAGTTACCATCTTGGGTAAATTCGACCAAATTCGATAGTGACCTTCAAAAACAAGTGCGTTTGTCATTCAAGGTCGCGAGTCGAACGAACGGAACCGTTATCATATATAGAAGAACATGACTGTTGGGAACGGAAAGTTTTGTCTAAAGTAACACTAACACCGAGCACAGGTCAATTTGACACTACAAGGAAGGGGGGTCTATTCGTAACAATAGTCCGCCAATATGATATCTGACGATGACCAATGCATCCGCAGAGGAGATAATTTCTTAAGCGAGATTGAAGAATTAAAAGAATCAAAGGTATGATGAAATATGTCTCTGCTATGACCGATGAGAACTGTTCTGGCAAAGAAAAAATGTGTCTCATTCTGAGCATTCAAAAGCTCCACGTCCACTTTCGGGCTTCTCTCCTGGTTTCAGCACTTCTTTATTTGTGAAGCCTTATAAATGACTTGCTGCATACTGTGACTGCTGCTCTCCAGCAGGGTCTGTCAGGAGCCAAGCTCCTTTCATGTGGAATATTTTATGTTGAAGTCGTTCAGAGACATTTTCAAGATATCTTTGGAGCAGGTATTTTTGTTTTTGCTTTTGTTGTTTGTGCGCCAACTTAACGCTTCCAAGAAGACAGTTTGGAATAGAATACTGTCTTTGTGATTTTGAAATCGGGCATTCTTACGACATGGCCTGCCCAGCGAAGTTTAATCCTTTTGAGTGGCGTCGGTAGCCTAGTGGTTACGCTACCGGACTCGTAATCGTGAGATTGCGGGTTCTGGGGTTTGAGCCTCAGCTCAGTCCGACGTTGTGTCCTTGGGAAAGGCACTTTACACGAACTTCCCACTTGGTTCGTTCCTATCGGAGACGGACGTTAAACTAGGAGATCCCGCCCCTTAAATAACCTAATTGTGTTGATAGGGGCGGTAAACCAATACCATTTCACCATTTCACAATCCTTTCGAGCTCAGAAAAAGACTCTCGGCATTTGCCCTTTTGAGAACTTCGGCTTGTGGCACATTTATTTTGTGCTGCTTTTTTATGATAAAAATTCTCCTTGGAGAATTGATTTTGACTTGTTTGTTTGTTTGTTTGATGCTTCAGTAAAAAGAGAAGCACATCAACACAAAACTGATCTAGTTAGTTACGGGGAAAAGTAAGACAGACAGCCAGAAAAAAAACATATTTGAAAGTAAAGAAAGTTGGACCTACCAGTGACACCCTCCAGCCACCCACGATTTTGACCGGCCTCTGGATCTTCATCACGATGACATTTCAAAAGACACGTGCCAAATCGCTACCTTAGAATTACAAAGTTCCATCTGCTCAGTACACGTACCTAGTTTTGAGATATTTGACGTAAAAAAAAAAATTGTCAGCTTGTTCGAATGCAACTACACGTATTTGAATATCTTGATAGCTTTTCCGAATAATTGCACGATTTTGATAGCGCAGATAAAATATTTGGTTTCTGACCGCATGGTCTTAGTCACTCAAAACGGTCAAAAATGTCAGACAGAGCATTGCAATTCTGAGGTAGCGATATAGTGACTTCCAAGCGTCCCTGAAGGTCTTCACTGTGGTCTTCAGTATATACACATGACGCTGGGGAATACGGCACAAGACGGGGTCGGATACTGACATTGGCAGATTACAAATTACAACTGAGGAACAGCTTGGCGTTATTTAGAATTATAATTGTGAGAAACTTCACGTTTCTAGTTGCCAGTGGACATCAAACCTTTCCACAATTTGTGCCAAATGTTTTTTGTTTTTTAAAATTGTTTATGCATAGCAACGCCCCTTTCAACACGGTCAGGTTATTCAAGAGCCGGGACTTCCGAATCTAGAACGTCCGTTTTCGAAAAGATCTAGCCAAATGGGAAAATTCATGTAAAGTACATTCCCCTAGGACACAAGTTCGAACCGAGCCGACCATCGAAACCCCAAAACCACAACCTCACGTTTACGAGCCCGGTAGCCTAACCACAAAACTACCGAAGCCATCTCATAGGGTTTTTGTCCCCTACAACCTTCCCATAAGTCTTGCTTCCTGTCTGTCGTCCTTGGTGTTGGGATAACGTACCACCTCCACCTCCTCCCCCGCCACCCCCAAGACACCGACACCGACTAGCCCTTCTCTAAAGAGGTGGGGAGGGGGTGTCAATGAATTGCGCACTTACACTTTCACCAGCATAGTCCACTTCCTGTTTTACCTTGACCTAAATTGGAACGTTCTTGATCAAATATTTGGTGAAACGAAACCACGCAGCCTCGGAGGCATGTAGGCACTGTGAATAAATGTGATGATGTGTCCAGTGTCCTCTACTCCTTCATTTATTTCTAACAATAATAATAATGATAAAAGTAATTTATGTTGAGCCTTGTCCCAAGAAGGCTTTACTTAATTAAGTCTAAGCGCTGTACATTGCAGATTCATCACGCAACATGACTTGTTAATCAAAGGATTAAAAATGCACATTGTGAAAGCCCTGTAACAACAACAACACACACACACTCACTCACACCCGTGCACGCGCACAAACATACACACACACGATCACACACACACACACACACACACACACACACACACACACACACACACACAAAATATACATACACACATACATGTATATTCACACACATACACTCAAGCAATCACACATACAAACACACCCACACTTACACACAAAAACACACACACGCACACACACGCATGCACGCACACAAACACACTAACAAATACGCATACACACACACACGCAAGCACGCGTAGACTTTACTGTGGGCACTCTCGTGTAATTCTTATTCACAAATCTCAACTGTCTTGATGGTAATACATACATACATACATAATAACTCAAAAAGATCTTCCTGAATTTGTAGCATAAAAGAGTAATTAAGTAATCGATTCTAGCGTTAAGTGGTAGCCAATGTTACTTAATAAAATGTGATAAAGTAATAACTGTAGTTTATGGGATTTTCCTAAGATCAATCAAGTAATCAAGCAGCTGGTGTATGATGGAACCGTTGCAGTCTGTTAATCATTTCAAAACTTAAATTGGCAAGTAAAGAATTACAGTACATGTAGTCAAAACTTGAAAGCTGAGTTGAGAATCTAGATACATAGAATTTGGATTCAAAAGGCGAGAAATATACGACCTGTTCTCCTCAATTCACAATTCATAATAAAATGTCACATAATCAAGGGGAAAATGATTAAATGACAAATATTAATATTACATTAACAAATGTGAGGCTGCGTTGTGAAATCAGGCGCTTGTGAATATTATTATCAAAAGTATAATGAAATAAAGGAAACTCGCATTTTTCAGCCGGTTTGACAATTTCATAGAAATTTTTCTCTTTTTTTTTTTGCTCCGCACCTTTTATATTCAATTAAGAATTACGGGGAAAGAGTCGATTAAAAGCACAAAAATGTAACATTTCAGTTTCTAAAGACTATCAAGCTATGGAATACCCACATTTTGGCAGCTAATTTTCTCACTCATTCTACCTATGAAACCAGGCGACCACCACCTCCTTCAATCTCAAAGATCTCAACTTCTTCTATTCAAGACAGACTAATATTTTTTTCACTGAAAGCAAGACAAATGAACAAGCTTTAATTAAGATAATACCAATTACTCCGCATTTCACAAGCTAAAAAAAATCGAGGAACGCCTGCTTCTAACGTGTCGTGACGCAAATGGTCTCGGTTCTAAATCTGGCAGGGATTAAAACAATATTTTCTCTGAGGTTTCTTTTTTTGCCTTTTCTCTAATAATAATAATAATAATAATAATAATAATAATAATAATAATATTAATAATAACAACAATAATAATATAATAATAATAATAAATATATAACATTTATATAGCGAACTTCCCAAAACAAAAAATAGCTCAATGCGATTTATATTGGAATACTCAATCAAAATCTTTCTTTCTAGTACTTCCTTTCTTCTCATGCAATATTTAAGCACACACATGGACTATTTTCATCATACTCATACGTAGGCACAGAACAAGAATAAAAATTATACTACTAGTTCTCTAGTCTGTCCCCGAGGTTTTATGTACCCCGCATAATGTAGCAATATTCGATAATTTTTTGCATAATTTCTGATTATTTTCCTTTACTTATCATTATTTGTTAAAATTAACAGAATCGCATAATTTTACATTTTGGGGCTCAGTTTGAACAATTTCAAAATGTTTCTTGCATAAAACGACGGGGACTGTCTAGTAGTCCTGCTTTGTCATCTGCTTTCGTCTTCATTTTCTCCTCACACCCCCTCCCCCCCCCACCAATCCCGGTCTCCCATGGCCCCTCTCTACAGCTACTGATTCTGTCTACGTGCTGCCACCCCTAGCTCCTGCAGCGCTACTCCTGGCTCCTTTACACCTTTCTACTGCTGTCTTTCTACTGCTATTCCTTGGCTTCTTTTTACTGCTGTCTTTCTACTGCCATTCCTTGGCTTCTTTTTACTTCTGTCTTTCTACTGCTACTCCTTGGCTTCTTTTTACTTCTGTCTTTCAACTTCTACCCTTTGGCCTCTTTTTACTGCTGTCTTTCTTCTGCTACTCCTGGCTCCTTTTTTCTGATGTCTTTCTACGGCAACTCCTTCCTACTGCTGTCTTTCTAAGGCAACTCCTTCCTACTGCGCTGTCTTTCAATTGCTACTCCTTGGCTCCATCGTACTGCTGTCTTTCAGCCACACCCCTTCTATTAGGGTTAGTAATAATATCTAACACCAAGCTTTCTTGGATTATAACTACATGTATATAATATAATAAGGGTGAAAATCTCGATGGTTCCATGTGCAAGTTGATAAGAGTAGGCTTCGGTTACAACCCGGGCAAAATTCAAAATCAATTCCTACCAAAGTTGAAATTACTCAGTGACTCTAGTCAGTATTTTGAAACAACATACAGAGAACAATGTATAGATCTTCAAAATGAGAATGTGACTGCCTGAAGAACAGGGTCCTATGCAGTTGAAGTAGGAACAACGGTCACATGCGTAAACATCAGCCGCACTGCTGGTTGAAAATCGCAGGGGCGCGTATAAAAAAAAAAAAAGTAGAATAAGAAAATTTCAGGTATAAGGGACTTAATTCAGCTAATACTTTATAAAATTAAAACTCGAAAATTCCAGTTACCTACCATGAAAATGCTCTTCCCAACTCCCCTCCCCCCTCCGGACGGGTTTCTGTTGGAACGTTGTGTTCCTATCAGCCCGGGCTGGTCCTGGCAGGCAGAGTCAAAACAGCCCGCCTCCATAATGGTCTAAATAGTGTCACCGGGGGCGAAAAAAACCCAGTCACAATCACAACTACAGATTGATAGAAACCAAAGGAATAAATATTCTAAGAATTAAGTAAGTGGCAGGATAGAATAAGAAATGAAGAGAGCTGAGGGAAAGGACAGGACAAAAGGATATGTTTATAGAAGTAGAAATAGGACTAAGAAAGTAGCGATGGATGGGACACACCTTAAGAAAGCCCAGCGGAAACATCATAAGACAGTCACTGCAGTGGAACCCACACGGAGCACAAGGCAGGGGTAGGCCACGGGAAACATTGAGGAGATGCATGGAAAGGGACATGAGAGAGATGAAGTGATGAAGCTCACTTGGAACGAGCTGGGAAGGATGGCCCAGGACAGTGATAAAAAATGGAAGGAGCGTGTATGTTGCCTATATAGGCTACCTGTCCCCGTCGTTTTATGCAAAAAAAATTCTGAAATTATGCGAACTGAGCCCAGAAATGTGAACTTACGTGATTCTGTTAATTTCAACAAAGAATGATAAAGGAAAATAATCAGAAATCATGTACGTGTAATCGGAGCCTCATGAAGGTCTTGGAGGGAAAAGCAGCACACGTACTCGACCATTAGGATCTCGGTCTCACTTGATGGCGTCTAGAGCATAATCATTATGCACTAGACGCCATCAAGTGAGACCGAGATCCTAAGCACTGAGCGGAATAAATAAGGGTGGGTGGTTGGCGGGTGCCCTGGTGAGATTTGCTCCTTTCTTATCAAACATAAACAATTTATTGTCTTTACTTTATCTCTCCTCCTTCTTTTCTTTGATTGTTAATCATTGCTCTCTGGTGTTGTTGTTGTTGTTGTAGTTAGCGATCCATTAGCATCTGAGGGTTAACTCTTCTGCATGATGCCATTCGTTAATACCTGCATGTCTGTTCTAATTGTTGTGTTGAGGAGTAGAGGCAATTAGATGTGTGGGGTAGCTTGGGAAGAAAACATCCCCTTAAATCAGGTCGTTTTCTACAGAAGAACAAATGATGTTCCATTGTCTCTGAGGGGTAGTCACATAAATGGGCACGCAGCAGACTGCTTTACTCCAATTCGGTTGAGATGTTGGTTGAGGGGTACCGGTACATGTTGTGTTCTAAGTTGGAAGATTATGGATTGATCTCCCCTCCTCAACTCATTGATTGGATCTTTGACCAGTGGTTTATTCATGTGGCCATACATCATCCTTCCTGTCGTACCTGTGGCCCAATCATTCATCCACTCTTCCTTGAGGTTTGACTTGCTCATTTGGCAGCAGGTGGTGTGATCCGTAGGAATTTCAGGCTGAGGGAGGCTATCTCTTTTCTTTGCCAGAGCATCAACTCTTTTATTTCCTGGTATCCCAGTGTGGGCAGGAATCCATTGTAGGACTATTCTGACGTGGTGCCTACTTATCAAATTATGTAGACTCCAAATCAAGTGCAATTCAATATCTTTGTTCACATCAGTCCCACTCTCAAGTGTGTTGAAAGGCTGTCTGTAAAGATAACGATGTCTGTGGTAGCAAGTGGGTTAGTGTCAAATAAGTAGTTGATGTAGTTTGCTGTGTTGGTGATAGCCTGTTATTCGGCAATGAAATTGGAGCAGAAGGACAAGCTGGAATTAAAGACTTCTTTTTTTTTTTTATCTCACTGTGCAAGTTGATCACTGACCCATATCCAGCGTTGATTGTTGCCTTAAAGGCAGATCCATCAGTGTATGAGTGGATCCATGTTGGTGGATAGGAATCAATTGTTTCAAGGGCAGAATGTTTTAGTGTTACAGGATATGTGTTTTTATTACTCTTGTCCAAAACTGTTTTCCTAATTTCTGGCTTTGCTACGGTGAGATGTGGTGGGAGAACCTCGTCTTTCAGGGAGGTGATGTTTTTCTTGGAGATTGAGAACAATGTCAAGTAGGCCTACAGATTTTGTATTTTTTAGTCTTTGATTAGGTTTCCACTTGTCAACAAGGATTCTATTAGGGTGGTTATTATCTAGCCTTTTAGATCTTTATTATACTTCTAAAGCTGCCCGTTTTCTTCGAGTTTCTAATGGCTCAATATTTGTGTGGATTTCACAGGCCGCAGTCGGTGAGGATCTCATTCCGCTAGAGAAAAGACGAAGAGCTTGGTTTTGGATGGTGTCCAATGAGTTCTTTGTAGTTTTACTGCAAATGTTTCGTAGAACAAGGTTATAGTCAAAATCAGATCTGGTTTTTCCTAAATGGAGGCCTCTCAAGGTGTTCTTGTATGACAGCCAGTCGGTACTGGCAAGTCGTTTGATGAGATTAAGTCTCTTCATAGTCATAGCCTTCTTCCTAAGGTTGTTGGTGTGTTGTTTCAGGTCGAGCTTGCTGTCAAGTTGTAATCCAAGATACACTGGGTTATTCTCCTTTTTCAAGCTGGTACCATCTATTTTGAGAGGGATTTCTGCATTTGCAAGGTTATAGCTTCTCGTAAAAACAGAGTAGACAGTTTTTTCGCAATTTACTTTCATCTTCAATAAACGGCAATAAGTTCCTAGGGACTTTAGATCATCTTGTGTAGTCTTCGTCTGCCTATTGTTATCGAGTTTCCAGTGTGCCAAAGGACCAGGTCATCAGCAAAAAGGGCTTTTTCTGTTTTGAGAACATCTGAAACATCATTGAGGAAGACAAGGAATAAGGTACAGCTGATAGAAGATCCCTGTAGGAGTCCTTCCTCAAGTACTGCTTTTGAAGATAGGGTTTCATCCATCTGGATTTGGATAAGTCTATCTGTAAGGAATGATTTAATCCAGGAGTACATGTTTCCCTTGATTCCCATGTTCTGCAGTTTTAAGAGTAGTCCTTTCCTCCACACTCTATCGTAGGCTAGTTGTAGATCCACAAACACAGCCGTTGTCTGTTCCCCTCTTTGAAATCCATCAATGATTTTCTGTGTAAGCCTGAAGAGCTGGTCTTCTGTCCTGCCTTTTGACCTGAACCCTGCTTGACACTGTGATATCAGACCTGAAGACTCAAGCCACCAATAAAGACGAGAATTGAGGATTCTTTCACAGAGCTTGCCAATAAAGGACGTGAGTGATATTGGGCGGTAGTTTTTAGGGTCATTGGCCTTCTTTCCTTTCTTCAAGATTGGGTTTATAGTAGCTAGTTTCCATGCTTTAGGCAGATTTCTCTCAGTCCATGTTCTGTTATTATAGAGCTTAAGAAGTAGCAATTTGATTTTTCACCAAGGTTTTGTAGCATCTCATTGTGTAGGCCTACTTTATCAGGACCTGGGCTTTTTCGCTTCTTCAGTTTCTTAATTGCACAGTCCAACTCTAGCTTAGTTAAGAAGTCCTGGAAGATACTCGGTGTCATCAAATCTCTCTCTTTTCCTTTCAGAACACTCAGTAGACCCCTGTCCAGGTCATTCCTTTTGCTGATTTTGATAATGGAAGCAAAATGTTTATTGAAGTGTTCGGCTTTTTTAACTCGCTGGTGAGAACTTCGGTTTCAGTGTGTAGTGGTTCGGGGTTTTCTTTCCTTTTTTTGCCAGTGAGGTTATTTAAAAGTGACCAAGCTTCACGTCCACTTTGATGTAAATTGAGTCCCTCACACTTCTGTGTCCAGGCTTTCTTCTTAGATTCCTTAGTGACAAGTTTAGCCTCTGCTACGGCCTTTTTGTATCTAATTTTCTTGTCCATATTTATTAGGGTGACCTTATTTAGGCCACATATGGCCTAAATAAGCTAAACCCCCCTCCCTTACCTTATTTGGGCCACAGGTGGCCTAAATAAGCTAAACCCCCCTCCCTTACCTTATTTAGGCCACATATGTAGTCAAAATAACCAAACCAAAGTAAAGCATTGTTTTCTTTACAAGTCACATTATTATCTCTTTAAAACTCTTCACATCCATTTTCCTTCACAGCCGTATTGTACATGACATGTGATGTAGAATCAATTTAAGGTCCTTGGAAAGGTGACCAGAAAATAACAAAATTATTTTATGATCTTCACTTGCACTTGCAATTTTTTTGACAAATTAAAGTCTACCTAATTATATTTTTTCCCCTCATTTTTCTTCACTATTCATGACAACTGGCATGTGTTGTTTTCAGTTATTATCAAGAAAGTGGATAGGCGGACTACGGGGTCTATCTAGCCAAAAGGATAGGTGGACCCCGGGGTCTACCTAACAAAATGCTAGGTTTTAGGATGTGAACCCCGGAGTCAGCGTAGTGAAATAAGTAGATCTAGGTTAAACTAAGGATCCGTGGACCCCGGGGTCAACATAGTGAAATAAGTAGATCTCAGTTTATTTTATAATAGGACTGGCGGAGCCCGTGGTCAAAGTAGTGAAATTATAAGTAGATATAGGTTTAATCAAGGATTGGTGGACCTCGGGGTCAATGTAGTGAAATCAGTAGATCTAGGTTTAATTAAGGATTGGTGGACCCTGGGGTCAATGTAGTGAAATAAGTACATGTAGATCTAGGTTTAATTTTAAGGATAGGATTGATGGACCCTGGAGTCAACGTAGTGAAATAGGTAGGTTTAAGGTGGACCCCTGGGTCTACCTAACGAAACACTAGATAGGTTTTAGAATAGGTGGATCCTGCGGGCACCGTAGTAAAATAAGTAGGTTTAATCAAGGTGTCCCGGGGGTCCACCAATCCTTTATTAAACCTTCTTAATCCTCTATGGCTATGGTGACTCCGGGGTCCACCAGTCTTTAAAGAAACCTACTTATTTCACTGCGGTGACCCCGGGGTCCACCTGTTCTAAAACCTAGTATTTGCCTAGGTAGACCCTGGGCCCCGGGGTCCACCTTAAACCTGCTTATTTATCACTACGTTGACCCCGGGGTCCACCAATCCTTACTTAAACCAAACCTTATTTCACTACGGTGACTCCAGGGTTCACATCTTAAAACCTAGTATTTCGCTATGCAGACCCCGGAGTCCACCTATCCTCTACAGGACTATACTATTATTATCAATTTGCAATTTTCATTGATTAGCATTTTTATTTTTTATATTGAATCAGAGACTCGCTGTCTAGAAAGTCCACTGCTAATGCTATTCTTATCAAAGAAAATGGCACAATTTGATTTTATGACTTGTTAAAAAAAGAGTTTTAAAAATATCCAGAAAATAACATAAAATGGTTATATAGATCTATATATATGTATTTTATTATGCATACTAAAAGACTGAGCAGAGGCTTAAAATGTAAATTCTGTGCTCTACAAGTAGAGAAAATCTTTGCGCAAAACAGATTTTAGAAAAAAAGTTGGATCTAATTATTCTAATAAAAGTAAAAGTGATTGATATGGTGGGATTTGTTATTATTAACTCTGGAAATACAGTTATTTGCTGAATCTAAAATTAACTAGCACTGTGCAATTCATTTTATTTCAATTTCAAAGCCCAAAGGCATAGCAATAAGTCAAGTTAGATCTAGATCTAGCAGTTGTAGGCCCTCTGGCTGCTTCTAGCATAGGCCTGCTACTACTGATTCTAGATCTAGCTATCACCTGCACTCTTCAAGTCAAATATATGGTAAAATAAAAACAAAACGGTGAATTGTTTTGTCAGTCAGTACATCCCAATTGCCATATCCGCACGTATTAATAGTTGATATAATGCGATACCGAAGCAATACGTTATCAGTGTGCAGGGAAGAGCGGGGTGCCCGGGTCGCTGACCGGTCGGTTCGGGGGTTCGGCTTTTGTAGATCTATGCATTTTTTACGGAAAGCCCTATTACTAGATCTATTATTAGTGTTGTGAAAACTTCAACCTCTACAGCTCAGGCGTCAAAAGACGTTGAAAAATAATAATACGTCCTGAAGTTTCATAATTTACACAGAATAACACAGCCAGTAGTTTTTATTTCATAGAGTTATAAAAATTGCCTTATTTTCAGAAGCAAATTTTAATGGTTCCAGTTCTACCGAATCGATTTTCACGCGAATTCAACCATTTTGATGATCTTTCTTTTCCTTTTAAAAAGATGTAGATCTAGAATCTAAGCCTGTCGGATGTGGCAGTGCGATTAACACTGAGTTGTTTAGATCTAGAATCTAGATCTAGACCCATCAAAACACGAGGCTTCGTGGCCGATCACAAAAGCCTACGGGGCTTATCGAGGCCGATTCGCCCTGCCATGTGCACGTTCACTAAACTGCCTAGTAGATAGAATCTACTACCACAGATTTTCTACACGATCTTTGCTACTACTACATGTACTACTACGAGACAGTACGAGAGAGTGCCACCCAGGCAAAGATAGTGTAACTTTGACTCAGCCACGTTGTGTACACACTTTTTATACCCCAAATTTGACCCGGAAGTCCATTCGAAGGATTTGACCTTTTCACTTGACCAAAGTGTGCCAAAATGGTAGACTAGCTTTTGCCCCTCCATGAAGGAAAAATCTGGACCTCATTCAAACCATTGGGATTGAGCAAAATTTTGCGTATTGTGCTTTGTTCTTACAATATTCATTGTGATTATGATTTATAAGTTGTACACTGAGATAAAACTGTACTAAATGAGAAAGGTGCACCATTATGAAAGTGGAACGAACTCAGTCGCCTGAAAAGGGTAGTTTGAGCATGTGTGGCCTAAATAAGCTAAAACCCCCACCCTTACCTTATTTAGGCCACATGAGGCCTAAATAAGCTAACCCCCCCTCCCTTACCTTATTTAGGCCATATGTGGCCTAAATAAGCACTCCCTATTTATTAGACCTTTCTCATATTCATGTCTGGCATAATTTTTTTTACTATTTTTAGCTTTTGTAGCTTTCTCCAAGCGCTCATTCCAAAAGAGTTTATAGTTGGTTGTGCACCCCTGTAGGATACTCTTCTTTGCAGCATCTAAGATGGTGGAGGTGAGTTCACTATATGTATTAAGGGCGTCTATACATGTACTTTTATTGTCTAGATCATCCTGTTTAACGGTGTCCTCAGCTGTTTTTCAGAAGAGATCCCAGTTTGCCCTCTTGAAGTTCCAACGGGTTCTTCTTTTCCTTTGTCTGTGTTTCAGTATACAGATTTTGATGAGAACGGGACGATGGTCACTAGATATACAGTCTAGCACCTCTTCACTGCAGTAGTTGCGTAAATCAGCAGAGACCAGGGTGCGATCTGGTCTGTGGAGGGTCCCATGTCTCCTTTGAAGAAGAGTTTTGGTTGAATTTGAATCCTCATCTTGAAGAAGGATGAGGTTAGAGGACTGACATAGTTCTTCAATCCTCTGACCTGTGTTGTTTTGGTCAGCATAGCCCCAAAGTCCATTGAGGTCACCAGCTATGACCGTCTTCTTAAAGATAGTACTCTGTTCCATGAAGTTCAGAGTGTTACTTGGGGGACAATAGATGTTATAAAGTATGAGCTTGCTGTTGTCATACCACAGGGTAACTTTATGTGCGTCTGTGGGGTGCCAATTAAGGAGCTCTACTTCACCCTGGAAGTCATTTCTGATATAATAGGTTATAATCCCTTGGAAATCTTCAAATTTACATGGAAAAGACGTATCGTATACCCAGCGATGTTTATGTCACAGGATGAATGGAGAGTTTGCTGTAATAGAGCAATGTGGACTTTCCTTTCATACAACATTTTTCCCAATTGTGTTTTCTTCTTGTCCAAGCCACAGACATTTGCCTGAAGAATATTGAAGTCTATAAGCTTCTTTTTTCCGTTACCAGTCGTAGGGGGTGTTTTCTTCTTTTTTTTTCCATTTTCTCTGCTTTCTGCTTTTCCTTTTCTTCCAATAACCATCCACCAGGCCAGCTTGGTTGCCCACTAAGAGTAAGACCTGGGGGAGACCTTGATTACCGAGGCGGCGTCTCAGCTCGTATAGGATTCTATCATTTGTGAAAAGCATCTAAAACTGGTGGTTCTGTGATTTTCCTTCCATCTCGGGGTAGGAGAAAAAGCAGTGGCTGTAGGTGCAATGCCACAAACAAAAACCCAACTCCATCACAGACAGATCGTAAGAAAAATGAATGGGTATGTTGGTGTCTGTTGCATTATATTGAGAAGTTGTTTGAGGAGATGAAAGAAGAGAAAGACGCTATTAAGAGCACAGTTGCTGTGTGTTGCTGAAATACAAAAATTATAATACAATAATAATAATACTAACAGTAATAATAATAGCAACTGGAAG
>NW_004797409.1:940209-943978 GCF_000002075.1 Aplysia californica | reverse complement strand
CCCCCCCCCCCCCCCCGAGCAACTAAGTCCTCTCATCCGAGAGATGGGGGCAGGGGAAGGCATGGCAGATTCCAGACGATTAATGTTGTCAACAAGCAAGACGTAAATGGTCCCTGCACCTTCCCCGCAGTCATAGGGCTCTCCGATAAGTGCATGCTTAATAGATGTATGTAGCTGGGTATTCCCTACGTAAAGTCACATCCAGTACAGTGCTGACAATGAACCTCTGCTTTCCCCCCCATCAATACCCGTCCCAACTCCAGGTCAAAGAAAGGTTGTCGATGGAGAGAGGAGAAAATTAAAGTTAATAAAATGTAATGAAGTAAAACAATAAAAACAATAAATAGAAAGAGTAAGATACATAGTAAAGTAATATGTCTCTTTTCGGGGTCACCCCATGACCCGTTAGCTTCCTCTTTTTCTTTTCCTATTCGAAGAGTACTAATCCCCCCCCCCCCCACGAAGAGGTGGGTCTAGTTGGGGGGGATTGCTCTCTGGTACTGGTAACAACATCTTTATAAATCTTCAGCACTTATGCATGTATATGACCTACTTGTGTTGCAAGCGCCATGAAACTCTTGCTAAAACAAAAAAGTAAAATAAGAAAATGAAACTATTATATATTTTCTGTGTTTAATTCATCATAGGTTGGTTATTATAATTACAGCCTGAACATTTCAGAACCAAACAGCATCCAGCGACTGTTTGATGTCATCTTGGTTTTCCCTGCGCACTTTGGTAGAAATGGCAGCCTCTCCACTCTTTCTCACCCGCCTTGCTTGAAGTGCCTGTTGCTTTTGTTTTGCTTGACGTCGGATACGACCTCGTGCCACCTCAGGGGCAATGCTGGAACACGCAATACTTGGGGTAGCGGTTGACATTCTTTCAGACTTTACTTGAAGATGTGAATTGACATGTTGCCGGCTCTCTTCATCTCTAAACGGTCTTAGCTCACGGTTGGCCCTGCTGAGGTCCTCCAAAACGTCTTCTGACTCCTCCACAGGTTCTAACTTGTCTTGACTCAAACTGTTATTGCTCTCTGTGTTTTCTTGAGTGGGTACCTCACTTGATGTGGGAAGTGTATCACTGTGTGGGGATAAGTTTTCACGAGTACTTTTTGAGGTCACTTTGACAAAACCTGTGTCTGTACCTTCAGCAACTGCAGCGCTTGAAGTTGACACTGCTCCCACATCACCAGCAACATCAGACTGTGCGGGAGCATCAAGGCTTGCAACAGCCTGCTCGCCACTCATCTCGCCAAAGCCAAGAGCACAAAGGTTTTTCTCAATTGCCCCTTCTCCTTCTGAAGACTGAGCCAGCCACTTAAGAATTCGTGGGTCTTTGCCTGGGGGTGGTTTCCCTTCTTCTTCATCTGCATGTTCCTCCTCCTTGTCACAGGTTTCCTCTTCCTCTTTTCCATCGGTATCGTTCCCATCATTTTCTTCATCATCCTCTTCACTGTCTTCCCCATCACGTTCCACCTCTTGGTTGTCCAGAAGTCCAATTTCATCCATCGTCTGAAGATATAACAACAACAAAAAAACAACAGATTGAAATACATACTTTATATAAATATACATATATATATATTTTAACACTTGATTTTTCCAATGAGTCTCCCGCAGACTGGAGGTGTAGTTTTTGACTTTATTCTTAACTCATTCGCTACGTATTATTTTCAGCTTGTGGACGAATTTTTTTCGGGAAGGCGAGATGAGATGATGACTGGTGCGCAGTCCAAAGGTATTGAGGCCACAAATTCAAATAAATATTTACATATTATAAACCAAAATTTTCAGTATGATTTGTAGAATACATCTGTTATGTTTATTTGTGTATTTTTCAACTTTGGTTCCTGTAAGAGGCGATTATGCAACACAATTTTGCTTGGATTCGGATAAAATTTGAAAATAAAAAATTTACCATCTTCGGTGAAACTCAAAAAATATGTTTGTACCGAGTCAAACGACACATCAAAATAACCATAAATGAATATAGAACTGGAAATATTGAAAAATTTGTAGTTATTTATATACATTCCATAAAATTTGAACATTTGGATCATGACATCCGACATTGAAAAAAATTTTTTTTAACTTTATGATCTTGAAAAATGGGCAAGATGCATTCACAAACAGAAAAAAACACTCGTATCGTATTTGGAATTATTCAAAATTGCATTTGAAATAAACCTACACATGTCTTGAGCGGTACTTTTTGTGTAATTTCACCAAAAAAATAGTGATTTTTGGGAGAGAAAAATAATTTGACTATTTAGATCTAGATCTAGGACTAGGACTGAAAAATATTGATTTCTCAATAACAGAAATGGCAATTAGAGCCCAATCATTTCAATATTCTAAAAAAGAGTCTTACATTCCTTTAGTGTGCAAAATAATGATATATTTTGTTGTGTAAAAGTAGTAAGACTGGTGTCTGGGCTATAATTTGAGCATCCCGATAAAACAAAGTCATAAAAACTTCAAAATCGTGTTTCAAAACTGAATCAAAACTTCCGATTTTCGGTGGAAACGCTTGACCCGCAAGTCAACATTATAGTATGACCTTTATTGTAACATGGAGATGTGGATAGGAATAGAATCTAAGCTAAAAGTGAACGTCGGTTCTCAAGCGTACTGACGCCACTTTAGCCGCGCCGCCCCCCACGGCGCAGCGTAGCTAATTAGTCAAAGTCAGTCTGTGGGAGAGTGTTTGTCGTTGATCCCAACAGAAGGCACAAGGATTTCTTCGCCAGGAGGTCTACTTGCTCGTTTCCTTGGATGTCCACATGGCTAGGTAGCCATGCAAACACGATACTTTTCCCGGTTTCAGTTAAGGCGTGTATTTTGTGTGGTAACCTAACTATTTTTGGGTGTAGGAGTGTGTAATTTGTAAGTGAGGTGATGCAAGACAGGGAGTCAGAAAGAATAAGGAAAGATTTGTTAGGAGAATTTTCTACGTAGTCCAGTGTCATGTCAATGGCAGTGGCCTCTGCAGAGAAAATGGAGGCTTAGGGATGGAGTCTCCTCTGGAGTGTATTGTTTGAAGATAGGGCGGTGGCTTGCCTCGGCCTGGAGGCTCTCCACTGGAGTAGTGCAGAAAGCCCAAAGAGCGAGGCGGAGTCCTTGCTTTTGCACTGGGTCTAGCATTTTTAGGATGTGTGGTTTTGTCGATCCATAGACTTGACAGCCGTAGTCAAGCCTGTATCAGACAAGGGAGATGTACAAGTGGAGAAGGTGTTTTGAGTTCCCGCCCCACTCTGGATGCTATAACATTTTAAAAGCATTTAACGCTTTCTGGCACCTCACACGAAGGTCTTTATTGTGTGGTATGAATGTTAGTTTTTTGTCAAATATAACGCTGAGGAATCGAGCGTGGTCCAGGACAGGAATCTTTTCCATGTATAGCGTCAAATCCGGCTGCAGTACTCGTCTGCCTGATCGGCAGAAGTGCACTGCAACCGTCTTTGACAGGGAAAACATGAAACCGTTATTGTTTGCCCACTTTTCAAGTTTGTGCAGCTGCATTGTGATAATCAATGACAATGTACCTGATCAAAGGCATCAGCCAAGTCTTTCGTGAAACCACTAGCTGCAACTTCTACATCAAGATCATCCACTCGCCTGGAAAGAAAATGAAGTTTAAAAATAACCAAACTGTTAAACGCACAGGGCATTTGCGAAGTGGAAATGCACTACATAATAATATATATTAGACCTGCATGTGAGCCTCAACCAGATTGTCTCAAAATTTTGCGCAACCCCCCCCC
>NW_004797409.1:927261-939516 GCF_000002075.1 Aplysia californica | reverse complement strand
AGGGGGCGCTGGCAGTCGGCCAGGCCTCGCACTACGCACATTGACTGATACAGGTGGGCCTAGCGATGGCTTCGGCCGCCTCGCGGGTCGGGTCGCGATTGTCGGATTTCAGACGATTGTCGGCAAACATGCAGGTCTATATATATATAATACGTGATTCATTATTATTACCATTGCGACTATCAAAACAAGCCACGAATTCATATACCAAAAGGAGAGAACAGATTCATCTACTTGGAACAATCAATAATAATCTATCAATTTGATAACCAATTTGCTTTCACTAGTCACAAAAGTGTAAATTAAGCAAGTCAATTCTTAATATATCTTTTCGTTCAAAAGCTAAAGGGAACTCCAGAATAATGTCTTCACATGTATTAATTTGCAACCTAATCCAGTCTCAAGTAATGCAGTTTTGTGCAACAACGCCTCCTTACCACTCACCCACCTCCCAAAATTGAAACTGCCTGGACAGCAACTAAAACTGCAGGAAAGACAACAAACAGAATGGGGGGACAGGAAAGGGGAAGACAAAAGTAGTCAGGATAACTATAGTTATTTTATGTACTTATTGCATTTTTTTGTTGTAAAAAGAGTAATTTTAATCACCACCCACATAACTGTGACAACTGCTATTTACTCTCAACAAACCTTACCTCAGATCAGAAAACGTAGGAAACAGTTCACTCTCATAGTTGTAACGTTTGGCAAAGAAGGTTCTGATACACTCTACATCCCTGTCAAAGTACCTGTCAAACACAACAAAGTGAAAATCAAATAACAATTGTCCTGTTCAAGTAAAAAAACAACAAAAAAACTAGAGGAAATTTTAAAAGAACAAAGAGAGACAAAATATCTGATTTCAAGGACAAGACATCAAAGCGACATCAAGTTACAAGCTCACAAAATAACAAAACAGAGACAATGACACACATAGGTGACAGGCTGAAGTACCCAACAGTATGTCAACTGTTAAACTTTTCCATGTAGCTATGGAAATCCCGGAGACCCTTACATTTTGAGACAGATCATAAAAGTTCTCACAGAGCAAGAAAGTGGTAACAACTTTCAAAACGTTGAATCATTCAGCAAACTGAAGGCTATGATAGAACAAAATGCAAATGAAAGATGGAAGTGTCTGGAACAACATGCAATAGGAATGTGGACATCGCCCAGTGATTTCTTTAAAAATTGTTTTCATCTTGAGCACTGTATCTGAAAGTTTTGTTAATGATCTTTTCTAACAATTTTTTAATAACATTTTGAAACCAGAGGCTGAATACTTAATTGAGAAATTGTCATGCACTTTGTTTTTAATCTAATGCTGAAAATACAAGTCCTTTACGTGTATTTGAGTCTCCAACAAAAATTCTGTTAAGGCTCCTTACATTTCAGCATTTGGATGCGATGTGGAAATCATTTGAGGAAAGTCAATCATCGTGACTCTGTCGTCGGCATCAAGCATCAGATTGAACTCGTTGAAGTCTCCATGAATGACCCCATGGTTCCCAAGTCGGACAAGGATTTCCATGCACTCATTGTACACTGTGGCAGGATCACTCAATTCATTGACTTGACACCTGAACAAATGGAAAGTTCCATAAATACAGTTTGCATGATATGATAATTTCCAGGCATTAAACAAAATAAAGTTTTGAAAGTCAGTCTACATTTCTGAGGCAGCGTGGTGAAATCAGGCGCTCGTCAAATTACAGAAATCAGAGAAACAGGCACTTTTCTGCAAGTTAGAAAATTTTTATCGAATTTTTACTTTTTGGCTCAACCTCTTTTATGTCCATATAAAAACACACTTCCGTGTGAATTTTACTGAAAAACATTGATTAAATGCACAAAATTTTATTTTTCAGTTTCCATGGACTCTCAAGCTAAGGAAATAAACTCATCTTTTTTCCAGTAATTCCCATTACCACACACTCATTTCCAGAAGGTATTGCTGACAATTCTTTAACTGCAACATAGCTGCACACAAATTTTGGAACAGTTAGGGTATGAACATGCAGTCAGGCACAGATAACTCGAAATCACGGACAGCTCGTACAATTTGCCATTCCCCGGCTGACATGACATCTCTTTCATTTTTCCACATATTGGTCTCCCCGAATTATGGATGTGCAAAACACATTTGCCGATGCGGCCTGACGTGTTTCAGTTATCTGTGCCCGGCAGAACATTACATTGGGCAAATTTCACATAAAGGCTACGAACAAAAGAAAATCAATTTTGTGAAAGAACCAATGTCAGTAATAATTTTAGAACCACTTACATGGGATGCCCACTCAGAAGTTCCATGACAACAGCATGGCGGTTCACCTCCACTGGTTGAGGAACTGGGAATTTCCTGTCATACAGAGCCTGAAAAATAATTTTTAAAATTACATATGTCATAAAATGCAATCAAAATGTTTAAGTATTACACCAGAAGAGAATACAGTTACTACATGAGAGACAATGGGGTGAAATCAGGCGCTCGTTAAAATATGGGAATCGGAGAAACAGGCATTTTTCTGACAGTTTGGACATTTTTATCGAATTTTTATTTTTTGGCTCAACCTCTTTTATGTCCATGGCCATACCAATACACATTTCCATATGATTTTTACTGAAACACATTGATTAAAGGCACAAAATATGTTATTTTTCAGTTTTCAAGGACTATTTAGTTATTGGATTTACCGAACTTTGGTGGCAATTTTCTCGCTAATTTCACCACTAAAACTAGGCGACCTTACTTCCTTCAATCGCAAATATCTTGTTCTATTCAAGATAGATGGATATTCATTTCATTGAAAGCAAGGCAAATAAATCAGTTTTCAGATGATACCAATAACTCCACAGGCCCAAAAACTGACAAGCGCCCGATTCCCCAGCATCGTGACATATATCCCAGAATGTGCAACGGCAGCTCGTGACCGTGAAAGATGGAGGGTCATTACACGTCAACGCCTGAACCAGAGATGACACCTCCAGGTATCCGGGTAGTAAAAAAGATCCATGATTTCAGTTTCACAAAGGGCCTCAGGGCAAAGGAATGATTTTAACTGATATAATGCACCGACTTGAACAATAGTGAATTTGGCACAATTTAAAAAATTTGTTTCAGACCTGTCCTCAAAACGGCATTATGAAGCTCGCACCTAATCTTTAAAAACTTGCAACCAAAAAAAAAGTGTGACCATCTACACACATTCAGCATCAGAGAATGGAGATATCGGCCAAAAATGAACACTGGGGTCAGATTTATGGATTTTCAGTTGATGCTATTTGTTCAAGTCTACCGTGTCTTTTGTTATTCCATACATACAAATTGTTGAGTCGGTGTATCAATTTCCATAAGGCTAAAACCCGAGAAGTAACTTATTTTGTCAGCACACCTCATATATTTTAAAAATTGGTTCAGTATTTCTATGAACACTCTCACAATAAATATTTTAATGAAGTAGAAAAACTGTATCATCTCACATAATACAACATAATAAACAGAGGTTGTTTCTTTAAGCAAATAAAGTAAAGTACCTTCATGAAAGCAAATTCCTTTGCTGCTGCCAACCTTCCCAGATAGAGCCATGAAGCGGACTTTCTGTACTTCAAGTAGTCTCTTTTGTTTTTTATTTGCCGAAAGCAAGTGCGACCAAGTCTGAAAAAGCAAATTATTGGGAATTTCGCTGAAATGACTGAGAAGGATTGAGTTGGAGTAACACAGTCACATTTCAGCAATAGAAAGGTAGGCAACAGAAACAAGAAAAGGGAGAAACAAGAAACAGACCACACAAGAACCTATAAAAAAGATTTCTACATGGCTTCTTATTGTTAAAAGCTACGACTGAAATCCTACTACTGCTTCCACTGAAATACAGCCGAACCTGCCCTGACAGCCATCTGTACAAACGGCCACTTTCCATTTCCCCCCTTGCATTTTTTCTATATAATTTAACTGTGTAAAACGGGCACCTGTCCAACGCGGCCCCCATATTTTAACACACAACCCCTATCACACCTAACAATAACACCTGTCTTTGACGACCACCTTAGTGACGCCATTACATTTTGTCATAAATCATGCATTGGCCCCTGGTGTTGTGGGCGAGCCATCATAATCCAATCAACTGTCGTTATTGTGAGGTAGTCCCTCCAACCGATCATGTTGCGTAGGCCCCTACAACTGTTGACCAATAGGTAACAAATTTTCAGCTGCTGGTGAGGTAAGCGTGAGATCCCTCATAACCTATAAGCCCCGCCCAGAACTCATACAAAAATCGTAAGTGAGATGAGTGGTTACTGTTTACCCAGTCTGTAACAAAGTAACAATGGACGTCAACATGAACTTGTGACAGAAGTGTCGCTCGTTCTCAGAGTGGTGGCGACCAGTGTGTTTGATTTACCATAGCACTCGGTCCATTTCGTTTTATAGTCACCCTTGCACAAAAGCAGACACAAAAGAACCCACCTCCAAAGAAAACAACAACAACAATGCGGCTACAGTAAAACCTGCCCTGACGGCCACCTGTACAAACGGCCACTTTCCATTTCCCCCCTTGCGTTTTTACTCTATAATTTAGCTGTGTAAAACGGGCACCTGTCCAATGCGGCCACAGCCCCCATATTTTAACACACAACCCCTATCACACCTAACAATAACACCTGTCTTTGACGACCACCTTAGTGACGCCATTACATTTTGTCATAAATTGTGCATTGGCCCCAGGCGTTGTGGGCGAACCGTCACAATTCAATCACCCGTCGTTGTTGTTAGGTAGTCCCTCCACCAACCCATCATGTTGTGTAGGCCCCTCTCACTGTTGACCAATAGCTACCAATTTTCAACTGCTGGTGAGGTAAGCGTGATCCCTCGTTACCCATAAGCCCCGCCCAGAACTCATGCACAAATCGTAAGTGAGATGAGTGGTCACTGTTTACACAGTCTGTAACAAAGTAGTAATGGACGTCAACATGAACTTGTGACAGAAGCGTCGCTCGTTCTCCGAGTGGTGGCGACCCGTGTGTTTGTTTTAACATGACACTCGGTCTTCCTCGTCTGATACATTTCGTTTTATTGTCACCCTTGTGCAAAATCAGGAACAAAATAAAAATTACCAAAAAAATACAAACCACCACCACCACCAACAACAAAAACAACAATGCGGCTACTTTCGATTGGGACTTCAGATGGGAATGGTTTGTTTTCTTCATCTTGATCAGTCCTGCCTAAGACGGCCACCTGTCTTATACGGCCACTTTTCTCCTTGACCATGGGTGACCGTCTTACACAGGTTTGACTGTACTTTCAGTTGGGACCTCAGAAAGGAATGGTTAGTTTTCTTCATCTTGATCAGTCCTGCCTAAGACGGCCACTTTTCTCCTTGACAATGGGTGGCCGTCTTACACAGGTTCGACTGTATTATCAGTCGGAGAGGGAGACAAGCTGAATGAGACTAGATTAGTAGATGCTGATTCGGGTTACTTCGTCCCGTGTTTTTCCTTTACTGGCATTACTTGCACTATAATTTCAGTTACGCACATCACTCTCAAGAAACACCAATATTTATCTTGCACAAAAAGATGGAGAGGCAAAAAAAAAACCCCCAACAAATTTCGCTTAAGAAAATAATGAAACCCCCACCCAACTAGTATTATCAGGTGGTAGACAAGACAATTCTGGACTTTTTTTGTGCAAGTTGGGATTTAACCATTTCGGTGCAGGCCACAACCATTGGTCGCGATACACTGAATGAAACCCAGGGTTGGAGTAGGGAAAATCAACTGTTTGACATTCCTGGCCTGACTGAGGGTCCTACGCAAAACCAGATTTTTAAAAAAATTCTTTACATGTTCATGAATATACTTCATCTAATTTACTACAACTTTTACTTTTACACTCATATAAAATTTAGAAGAATAAGAAAGTTATGAAGGAAATAAAGGTTCTCTCTCTGAAGTTCCAGTTTAATTCAGCATTCAAGAAGACTAATGCAGGGAAGAATTCAGCAGCCAAAGGGTTAACATTTGTGACAAATATCAAAGGCCAATCTGCTCTCAACCAGAAAATTACCTACTGCAATTTGAAATTCTTTTTTCAGGGAATCTTCAATGACGATTATTTTAGGCTTATTATTCTAGCATCTGCGTTTGTAGTGGCCGCCATTTTAGTATTTTTCAAAAAAGACAAAACAACAAAGCTACTTCATAACATATTAGACATGTATTTTGATAAGTTTTAAGATGTCCATGTGTATCAATTTTCCACCGGAGAATATAAGTACATTACATTACATACTATTTATATTGCTGTTGGTCTTTATTTTTCCCTCTTTGTTTTGTTTTAATTTGTCGATGTGTTAATTTTTCTAAAAATTGTTCTGATGAATTGTCTTCCTTTTTTTTGTGTTGGTACAGCGTAATGTCATTTAATTTGATGCTGTTCCTTCCCTTTTAAAAATATAAATGTGTTATGTTAGAGCGTGTCTCCACCAAAACCGAATACTGACACGCCCCAATTGTGTGTGATTCCATAATTTACAGGTAATATCTTGTAGGCCTACTTTTTCTTGAATTACACACGTTTAGGGTTAAAACAGCCAATCTTCGGATAAGTGGACATGCCCCATAATTTGTTAATTTTTTAGGTTCTTTATGCGTGCTGTTCTAATTTTGATTTCATTCTGTCGTGAAACCTTTATTTTTCACGCTGGGAGACTACAAATGATATTTCGGAGCTTAAAACGAAGCACAAGAAATTCCGATGCTTTAGACGGTTACCTCTATCAACATATTGTTATATAAGTCGTCACAGAGAGTTGAAACCTTGAAAAATAATGGTAACTTTTTTGTCATTTTTTTCACTTTTTGTGGCAACTTTAGGCAACTTTTGGACGAAAAAATGGCAACAAACACAGATGCTACATTATTTTAGGCCCTCGAGAGAAAGAATCTTCCATGAGTGGTGCCAATTTGAACTCCATCCCTTTTACACAGCACATTTGAAGCCACATACACACCTGTGAAATTTCAATGCATACTGCTTCTCATCATCATCGGCAACTATGTAGACATCTGAAATGTGATCATGTAAAAGAATAATATTTCAGTGAAAGTTAAAACTCAATTATAGAACAATTATTTTCACACAAAACACAACATAAAGCAGGCATATTTTGCTGTGCTAATGATGAACTCAGTTAAGAACAGAACTTCATTAACCCTTCAACTATGCTAACAAACCTGCCATAATGTGCTGTTATAAATGACTTCGCATTATTGATAATAGAATAACTGCAGAACTGTCAGAGGGAGGCCCCTAAAACTATACATTATCAGAAAGGAATTGGATGGGTTTGTCAATATTTACATAGTTCAATGACCTTAAATAAGAATTAGAAAGTCTGAAACAATCAAAATCATTTTCTGCCCTTAAATGTTTGAAAACTAATATAAACTGTATTTATAATGTCAAAAGAGTAGTAGGAAATTTTATAGGCACTCAGAAAATTTATGGGTTTTGTTGTACTTTTGGTAAAAAAAAGTCTTAGTTATGATTATAATAATAATCATAAATAATTATTTACACGCTGAGAAGTAAAAATTTGACAATGCAGATTTGAAAAGACTGCAGTGCACAACGCGATAAGTCGTTATAGAGGCAATTTAAAAAACGTTACACTGTCTTGGTCTAGATCTCTCATTCAACTATCAACATCATAACCTGAATCGTCACTTCCAAGGCCATGCATGAATCATCATTGGAATCACTTATAATTATCAAAAATATTTTCAAAAATATTGTTCAATATTTATTACAAATCATGAAATCTCACCGAAGGTCCAGGCATAGACTTTGATTCATTTATTTAGTCAAGTATGGCAACTGACGGTTGACCATTGTGGCAGCAACATCCAACAACAAAATACTGCTTCCAAAACAAAGGAAAAAGTGCAAAAAATGACTGAGCAAAAAGCTTCTTGTCTACTCTTTAGTAGAACCTATACACACAATGGTTGAATGCAGATTTAAGGCTATTTTTACTTACTTATTGTATGCCCCTATTTACAGCTGGTCAATCAGCTGGCATACCACAGAGAGGGGTCCGACGGACCAATAGCGGCCAGCCCACAGTTTGCAGATTAAAATCTAAATAAGTAACATTTCTTACTGTATTTAGTGATATAAACATTTCTGTCAGAAAAATGAAGTGAAAAGAAGAAAACAAATACCAACCTGACTCCTTTCCCACTCCAATCTGGTTGCCAACAGATGATACCACATCTCTCTCCACAAGCACTTTCAAGGCAAGGTAATCATAACCAGCATTTGTCAGGCGATAGCCACTGTCTGAAATAACAGCAAAATCTCAAGTAGGGTGACATTTATATATTAACTTCCTAGTGCTAAATGTAGCCCACTTGCATTTTCAAAAGAAAAAAAAATCCATTCAAGTTCAAAAACTATTTTTGCAAGAGAGAAGAATGCATTAATATACGACACTTACACAGCCACAGTTAAAATTTTGTTCTGTAAAGCAAAGATCATCATCATCATCTACTGAGTCTGGCTGAATTTCAGTATTCTAACATTAATAGTAACAGAGTAGTTTACAGTATTGTTTTTCGCTTTAGTAAGGATTTACTGCCCTCGCAACTGCATAAGGTCATATGAGCGCTTAGGGGTGGATGTCAACAGTGTCAACAGAGAAGACCAAACAAGGAATCAGGCTTACTCTGTTCACCTCTCTAGCCGTAACAGCACAAAAAGTCTGCTTCGACTATCGAGGCACCTCAGAAATAGCAGTTCACAAGAAAGGAAAGTGACAAACATACAAAAGAAGTAGAGGAAAAATGATGATAGTAAGGATGAGGAAAGAAAAAGCAGCAGTTCCCCCTATGTTGTTCCGGCACAGTAAGAGCATGACATTGTTAAATCAGCCCATTTACAATTCTACTGTGCATAAAAGAACAAGTTAATATCCCCCCCCCCCCTTGGGAATGGCCTTATAATGTACTACTTCAGTCTGTAGCACTACCGGGGGGGGGGGGGGGGTTTACACCTTAATTTCTCTAGATTGACTAAAATAAAAACAACAACAACAGGAAGGCGGTGTATTGGTCTGAGTCAAAGAGTCCAGCAGAAAGTGAGTTAAACCCTTTTGTGACACAGGGTCAGTTCAAAAGTCCATGCTTCATCGGGCAGTTTAGGATCCCTAGGGGCAACGAGTAGCACTAGAGTTAATGGTCAGTTGCCTATAAAAATTAGGCCTAGTATATAAATTCTACTATCTCAAACAGGAAAAGATTTCTTTGTATGAAAAAAATAGCATGGCATGTGAATCTGTTATTTGTATTACAAAATGCATCTAATAGAAGCAGTATGCAGAACACAACCTACAACATATAATAAAATGATGAACGCAGTACGACATACAGGTCACAACGGGGTTAAGCTCCGACACTCTCTACCCTAATATGAAATGATGGTATTTTTCTTAAGATACATGAAAGCTTCCACTAATATTGTACTACAGGTTTCCACTGACAGAATGCAATTCTGAAAGTCTACATCACATTATGTGCTTTTTGAGAAACACCATATCCTTCCCATGAACTCAACGAGTAGTCCAATTATGAAAAAAATCATGTCTTGCCAACAATACAAACAGGATGAAAGTTTTAAACAATCCGCATAATGTAAAAACCAAATAAAAAAATAATGCAACAAACATAAAGTTTGATTTAAATCCCAGATTTGTCAAACGAGTAAGAAAACATGTACTGACATCTTTTGTTTCCCTGCTCATAAGCCACAAGCCTGTGTCTGTGAAGCTCTCTCAGCTTTTTGTGGCTACCTCCGGCTGGAAGATGAGCAATTGCTGCTGCTAGAGCTGGAGGCACCAGCTCATGATTCCTCATGCCCATTTCAACCTGAAAAATCAAGTACAGAATGTCATTGTCCCTGAGAGGGTAGGCGAAAAAATGGCAATTATAGTCACATTGATTGCCCAACTGAGGGTTATAATAACATTTCAATTCTTTACTTTACTGTACCATACAAAAAAAATTTTAAAAATAAAATAAATTACACTTTTATTTGTCCCAGAAGGGCACTTTGTTTTACAATGGCAAACATACATACATAAATACATAATTATAAATACGTACATACATAAATACATACATGCATAAATACATACATAAATACACACTATTACACAAATACAGAACAGTTTACAAACAATGCCACTGTCGGTCGCCACTGTGCAGCGCCCTGTAATTTGAGCTAGGGTTGTCGTGTCTTGCTCAAGGACACACTCCAGTGACCACCCATCTGATCCCCGTGTCACCGACACTTGCTTGACATTGCTTGAGTCGAAACTCACTACTCACTTAGCCACTGGAGCCCCCAAATCATGATATTCTTTCACTACTCTTGTTTCATCACGCTCAAGGTATTGTTTGGCATTATTGTGAGTCTGCCTTTTTCTCGTTCATTGTATTCAGGGTATTCTTTTACTTTCCCTCCAGTATCACATTTAGCAACTACTATGTGTGTCTATTTTCGAGTACATGATTAATTGATGCGCTGAACACAAATATCGACTTCATGTCCATCACAAATTAATTATTAAGAAAACATTCCATGGTTTGTAATGCAACTTTTTCAAACTAAGCCTAATAGCACAGTAGTGTCTGCGCTTTGGACCAGTCAGGGAGTTTCAAGAGGGCATGCCCCCCCTGAGCTTGAAGTAAGAAAAAATCTGGGGGGATTTTCACTTATAATTCGATGTTTTGCAGTTGGGTTTGAAATTTTCTTGAAATTAACTGATTTGCTAGTTTTAGTGGCTATGTGTGATCTGCAGCAAATAATATGCAGTTTGACTCTCAAAGCAGTGCATTTGAGCGCAGGAGTGAAAGTAATTACCTTTTATCGTTACCAGTTTTACATAAATTTCAACATTACACTATTGCAAATTATTAGCTTCTGAAATACAGTCGAACCTGTGTAAGACAGCCACCCATTGTTGAGGAGAAAAGTGAGTCTACTAAGGCAGGTGTTCATCTTAGGCAGGACTAATGAAAATGAAGAAAAACCATTCCCTTTTGAGGTCCCAACCGGAGGTGATTTCAGGCTTACGACTTCCGTAAAGCTATTAAAATCTTTCTTTCTTTTTTTTCCTTCGGGGGTGGGGGGGGGGGGGGGGGGGGGGGTTTACACCTTAATTTCTCTAGATTGACTAAAATAAAAACAACAACAACAGGAAGGCGGTGTATTGGTCTGAGTCAAAGAGTCCAGCAGAAAGTGAGTTAAACCCTTTTGTGACACAGGGTCAGTTCAAAAGTCCATGCTTCATCGGGCAGTTTAGGATCCCTAGGGGCAACGAGTAGCACTAGAGTTAATGGTCAGTTGCCTATAAAAATTAGGCCTAGTATATAAATTCTACTATCTCAAACAGGAAAAGATTTCTTTGTATGAAAAAAATAGCATGGCATGTGAATCTGTTATTTGTATTACAAAATGCATCTAATAGAAGCAGTATGCAGAACACAACCTACAACATATAATAAAATGATGAACGCAGTACGACATACAGGTCACAACGGGGTTAAGCTCCGACACTCTCTACCCTAATATGAAATGATGGTATTTTTCTTAAGATACATGAAAGCTTCCACTAATATTGTACTACAGGTTTCCACTGACAGAATGCAATTCTGAAAGTCTACATCACATTATGTGCTTTTTGAGAAACACCATATCCTTCCCATGAACTCAACGAGTAGTCCAATTATGAAAAAAATCATGTCTTGCCAACAATACAAACAGGATGAAAGTTTTAAACAATCCGCATAATGTAAAAACCAAATAAAAAAATAATGCAACAAACATAAAGTTTGATTTAAATCCCAGATTTGTCAAACGAGTAAGAAAACATGTACTGACATCTTTTGTTTCCCTGCTCATAAGCCACAAGCCTGTGTCTGTGAAGCTCTCTCAGCTTTTTGTGGCTACCTCCGGCTGGAAGATGAGCAATTGCTGCTGCTAGAGCTGGAGGCACCAGCTCATGATTCCTCATGCCCATTTCAACCTGAAAAATCAAGTACAGAATGTCATTGTCCCTGAGAGGGTAGGCGAAAAAATGGCAATTATAGTCACATTGATTGCCCAACTGAGGGTTATAATAACATTTCAATTCTTTACTTTACTGTACCATACAAAAAAAATTTTAAAAATAAAATAAATTACACTTTTAT
>NW_004797409.1:913901-927161 GCF_000002075.1 Aplysia californica | reverse complement strand
CAAGTGAAATATTACTGCTCATTCTGTACCAGGAAATAGCAGCCTATCTCTCACTTTCTTTCGGAAAGCTGCCATTTAAAATTCTCTTATTCCCACCTCCCGGAGTCTGAGGGGATTTTAAAATATTTTACTTCATTTTTTACTAAGGTGTGTGTGTTCTAATGATTTCGTTTTACTCCCATTCATATTTCTGGCCTTTTTCTTTGCTTTCAATGAGATTGATTTGATAAGATAAAGCATTCAAAAACTAAAAAGTGACATTTTTCCCCTTAGTGGCCTCAGCATTAGCACTCTCATTTGAACGTGCTCAATATTTCCAGACCCACCATAAAATTGTAGAGGCGTACCAGATTTAGATCTACTTAGATCTGCCAATGTATGTCTTCTAATTTTCACCCCCAGGTTTAGAGGTTGGCCTTCAGTCTGTATTAAATTTCATAAAAATAGAATCTAGACCTAGATAGATAGGAAAGATGAGAAGTGACCTGACCCGGGTGGGAATAACAAAAAAAATTATTCCCACTGCGGGAATGGAATGCTCACTTCTTTTCGGATAACATCAATTCCAAGTATTTTTCAGCTATTTGTCAGTATCAATATCCAGTACTCTTAAGGCCAAAAACTTTAAAAGGAGGGATGGTTCCTGTAGGCCAACTTCAAATCAAAGAACTCATGTCTAGAATCTAGTTTAGTAGTAGCTTTTATATAATAAAAATACTAATTCAGGGTGCCCATTAGGGGAATCGCATCGAGTCGGGTCGCATTGCAAGCCAAATTGAGGGCGCAATGCGGCCATCATGGCACAAGCCGATCCCACCACACTGGGTCACCTAAAAAACAAATGCGTTTCTTTTCAGACGACGAGTCTGGCGATCGACCAGACCCGACCCCTAGTAGTCTATTAAGTCATTTTTTTTTTTAAGTAGACGTTTTACGGCACTCGCAACTGCATAACGTAATACGAGGACCAAAGGGTGGATGTCAACAGAGAAGTCCTTACAGGGAATCAGACTTACTCTGCTCACCTCTCCAGCTTCAACAGCACAAAGTCTGCTTCGACCATCAAGGCACCCTGGAAATAGCGGGTCACAGAGAGTGACAAACATACAAAAGAAGTAGAGGAAAATGATGATAGTAAGGATTAGGAAAGATAAAGTATAAAGCAGCAGTTCCCTGTTGTAGTTCGGACACAGTAATGAGAATGACATTGTTGGATCAGCCCATTTACAATTCTACTGTGCATTAGAATGAGAAATGTCCCCCCTTTGGGAATGGCCTGCCAAAAGACACTTCAGTCAGTGGCACTGCCCTGGGGATCCTATTTTAGTCTACAGACTATTAACTAAACAGAAGACATGAAGCTACAGCGAGCGCCTAGCACACTCCTGTGATTGGCCCAAATATAGATGACGTAAATTCGTCATCTATTTTTGTCATGTTCCGGGGCTTCCCTCGCCAGTTGACTAGATCTCACCGTGGCGGGGCACGCTTTGCACGATGGGCTATGACACTAGATCTTGAGGTGTCATTGTCGACTGCTTGGACTGTGTGAGTGCGCGCGCGTGTGTGTATGCGCTTGTGTGTACTGTATGTGTGTGCGTGTGCATGTGGGTGAACAAATTTGAGAAGGCAAACTTACAGAAAAAGAGATGCTCAGATTTTTGGTATTTTTTTACTTTCCCTCCCGTCTCACACTCAGCTACCAGTTGTCTATTTTCTACTAAATATTGATGCGCTGAACACGAATATCAACTTCATTTCCGTTGCAAATTAATGTTTTTTGAAATATTTGATTGTTTTTAACCGAGATAGACATGCTTTGGACCAATCGGGGGGGTTCCAGGGGGGCCTGCCCCACTGGGGTAAAAGAAAATCTGGGGGGTTACAGGGGGGCATGCCCCCCTGTTTTTACACCCATAATTTGATATTTTACAGTTAGATTTGAAATTGTCTTGAAAATAATTGATTTGCGACAGTTTTAGTGGCTTTATGTGTGATCTGCAGCAAACAGTACAGCAGTTTGACCCCTGAAACAGTGCATCTGTGTGCGGGAGTGAAAGTAAAAATTTACCAGATTTTTTTATAAAAGATAGCCTAACACAAATTAATACAAAAAAATGGGAGGAGTTCCGCAGAGGGCCAGCACTTACCGTGACAAGGTCAACTGAACAAATTATACCAGAGTTAGGGTTAGGGATAGGGTTGAGTTTTAGGGTTATGGTTGAGATTTAGGGTGTATACCCCGCTCAAAATACGAAGTGACTATTGCTCCGAACGCTCAGGAAAATAATCCTTATTATTAAACCTCATCTCTATTTCTCCTTACCGTTTTCGCTCTCAAGATTTTTTGGTTATTTGCGAGAGTTTGGCATCATCTGTCATTCAGTCATTCTGCGAGGACTAGGAAAGAAGCATTTTTTGCATTGAATTCAATTTCTACAGCAGCTGTAACAGCTAGAGATTTTTAGATGTCTAAATATTCAGATACTTCGATTGTGATAGAGAGGGAACGTTCCCGTACTATACTTCATTTGAAATTGCCTTCAAAAGGCATTACGAGGAAACAAGACTGCTCGACTTTGGCAGTAACCTAGTCACCCCTAAGGCAAAGACTAAAAAAAGGAACTTTAAAAACCATCCACGCCCCCCTCCCGTTCACACCTTACACACACCACACGCACGGGCCACTCCATCCGCAAATAATTAACCAAAAAATCCAGAGAATAGAAACTGTTCGGAGAAATAGAGTTCAGGTTAATTTTCCCGAGCATTCGAAGAAATAGACCCGGCCCTCAAAATACCCCCTCTTTTGTGTGCTATTGGTCGGCCGGCCCTCTGCGGAACTCCTTCCAAAAAAACAAACATAGCAAGATCTAGATCTAGAATCTAGATATATCTAGTCAACAATTATTGGCGATGGAAACCCAAGAGACAAGAAAGAAGCCATCGAGGAAAGAAAGAGAGAGAGAGAGGGCTAGAAACTAAGAAAGAAGGCGGAAAAGGATGCTGAGAAAGAGAAAAAGAGGCTAGAAAGGGAAACAGCAAAAAGAATGAATGCGGTAGAGAAAGAGGCCGAGAAAGAGAGAAAGAAGATCCAAAGAGAAGGAAAGAGAAGCAAAAGGGAAAGTCCGTAAAGAAGAGAAGGGCTGATGTGCTCGATGTAGCTGAGAGTGAGAGTGAATCTGATTCTGTTGGCGTCCAGTACATGGACAGCTCTAGGGAAGAGTGTGCAGAGGTTTTTGAGCGGATATTGCATGAGTACGATGAGAATACATGTTTTGATTGTGGAGTTGTTACTTGTTTTCATATTCTCTGTTCCCTGGTAGCTCTTCGGCCTCTCTCTTTATTCATAGTTACAAAAAAACGCTAACTAGATTAGATGTTGATTTAAAAAACTAAAAAAAAACAAATAACGATGCTATAGATCTAGCGTGAGTTTTACTGGTGGCCGGTATCGGGAAACTGGTGGCTCGTAAGAGGCAAATAGTCGAATAGGCGGCCGGAAAAGGGCAACTCTGACTCTGAGCCTCACCAAATGTGATGTCTAATCGAGTAAACATATAGATCTATGTGAAGCGTGCAGACAAAATGAGTTACTTCTCGGATCCAAGCCTTATGGAAATAGATACTTCACGCTATTGATATTTAATTGGGGGAAGCTTTTACAATTTATAAGTCATAAGTATGGAATAATAAAACGCACCTTACACAAAAAGAATGTGGCATCAATAGAAAATCTACTAATCGGACCCTATAATGTGGACTTTTGGCCAATATTTCTGTTTGTGGATCGCGAGAAGTAACTCATTTTGTCAGCACCCTTCACATATACCAAATGAATTAATCTGGCAGTTGCCTAGATTCTAGTACCAGCCAAAGAAGGGAGATCATTCTGTGACATCTTTTTAAGACGTGGGTTTCAATTTGTGGTTGATATCAAGGTTTAACCACATAGTAGCAACGTACTCTAGATAGATCTAGATCTAGATTCTAGATCTAATCTAGATTAGATGATTAACTTAAGAATAGTGGATTCTAGACTTCTGTAGTTAGTGAAGTAAAAGGTCCGTCTGTAAAATAGTGTGGTCTTCTTGTCTTTATCATTCAAAGTAAAAGATAATCTAAAATGTGAAGACGGTCAACCAGAAACCAAAGAAATAGAACGATATATCTTACGGCAATTAATACTCTGAAGTCCTCTCGAGTCATGTATCGAAGAGCGTTCACGTTTAACTTCCCCATGTTGACACCAAACTGTCCCAACACGCTTGAAGGTGTCGTCTTGCTATTGCAAAAGAGAACGAAAGGAGAAAGCGGAAGTTGATATTTTATATTATGTCATGATCGAGTACTTTTTACTTGTTACTGTAACATTAAAAAGATGTCCCTTTTAAAAAGTTATATATAACGACACAATAAATTAGAATACGTACGTGCCCTTGTCCCTTGAGCGAGCCAGAATTTTGGACAACAAATGACACAAACCGACACAAACGAGTCAATGACCTCTCCTTTTTTTTTGTAGATCTAGATCTATATTCTAAGCGTTTTAAGGCGCTCCCAACTGCATAAGGTGACATGGCCGCGCGGGACGCACCAATTAAAAAATTTCAGTAATTTTGAATTTTGCCCGGGTGGCTACTCTTATCGATTTTAGACCGCCAAGGGATCTTTAACGTGCGCAACTTACACACGGGACCTCCGAAATGTGTCACCCTTGTCCGAGAAGGCTAGGTGTAGATCTTTGGCTGAAGTGAAACACAGCTGTAAGAAGGAGCCAAGAAGAAGCAGTGGACAGGCTGCAGAAAGAGTCAGGAGCCCAGATCGGAGTGGGCAAAAGAGATGCTAGAGAGCAGGAAAAGAGGTAAAAGGAGACAATTTTAGAACAGAAAATTTTGCAGTCGCTACCCGGATTCGAAACCAGGACCTTTGAATGAGAGGCGAACACCTTAACATCTAGCCCACGAGAGCCCCCTATCTTTGTCTTTGCTTGAACTTTGACATGGGGAGACAGAAAGACCATATAATATGTTGAAGGTCTTTTCAACACAAAAGAGTACAATTTAAGCAAAGACGATACACCAAGCTGAAAGACACACTGTTGGGTATATTATCTGAAATAGAGTGACCAGAAGATCAAAGTTTACAGGGTTTTGATATCTATGACCGGGCTCATCCATTATAAATTGCTCTAGAAGAGCCCATGCCAGTTGCACCATCGCCTGGCTCACCCGTTACGGACAAACACTTTCTATTATTCCCTACCCTGGGCTAACTTCAATATTTTTCAAATGTCTTTCCACTTTTCTGTTTATCATTCTCTGCGATTTTTCTACAGGCTCCACGTATGGTCTTCTCTTTATCGTTTAACCTGTGGACTCCCACGTTTAAACTTTTTTTGTTATATAGCTGCCTGATTTCCAGATGGTATGCTCAGCCCAATCCATCTCTACTGCTTTCTTCTGTCTTAAACTCTTCTGCTTTATACTTACTCATTTGTGATTCTGTCTGTCAATTTGATCCTGAAGAACTTCCTCAGGCACTTGTTGATGACATCCTGGATCCTCCAGCAGTCCAGCACTTTGTAAAGAGTTCTTTAGAAGAGCTCAACCCAACTGCACCATCAAACAATCCACAAGGGGCGCGTAAGCCAAGGAGTTTCTGTTCACATCTTGTTTTGTTTTAGTAGATGTTTTACGGGGCTCGCAACTGCATAAGGTCATATGAGCGACAGAAGATTAGAGGTGTTACAAGAGAGTAACAAACATAAAAAGAAGGAGGGGAGATAAGGACGATAGATGTTTGATAGGAAAGAAGAAGCCAACCACACCTGAGCACCTGCCAACACCCACTGTTCATATCTGTGGACATGCTTCGGAAGGTTCCCTCCACCTATTTCTGTATTGCCAGCAAAGCTCGGGAAAACTGTATCTTGATCCCTGATTTTGTAATATGTCGGAGCTTCATTGTTTTTACGAAACAGCTTCCACAGGTCAGGGACAATATGCCTTGTATGCCAGGCTACTAAAAAATATGTGCTAGATGAACAAAACATTTCGATCTAAGAGCTAAGAAAGATCAATGTGAATTATGCGTGATTTTTGAGTCTTGACAACGCCAGCCAAACTAACAAGGAATCTCACATGTCAGAAAAGAAAATGACAAAGAAAGGGTATGCCTTTGATAAAAACCTTTGCTCTTAGGCAAGAAGACCCGCTTCTGATGATTTGCATGAATCTTCAGTGTGTGCTTTTGGCACTGTCTATCTATTCCTCCAGCTCTTGTTTTAAAAGCATACACATGATCTTCAATGTGACTTCCTATGGTGCCATCTACTACCTATGACTCGAGGCACAAAGTGGTTTCATTGCAAATAAATTCACAAGTTGTTTGATCAACATTTTTTCAGCGTGCACAAATGCATAGAGGATTATAACAATAATAATAAATTACAGCTTTGGGTGTGTATGTGTGTTTGTGTGTGTGTGTGTGTGTGCGTGTGTGTGTGTGTGTTTGTTTGTGAGAGCACAAAATTGCATCTATTTCTAATGCCATGAACATGAATGCCTTTTCCACTAAAGCAAACTCCGACATTGAATACAAAATCTTATTAAAGGCCACACTCATATGCAAATAGATAGCATGCACGGCGTCGTTGAGCGGTGGCTTTAAATAAAACACAAAAATGTTCATCTAACTAGATTGTGCCGCCATTTTCAGAACTGTAATTTTTATAATTCTATCAACGAAGTAAAATTTGTGGATAACATCTTCCTCCATGATTTTGCCCAAATTGCAGTCCCCAAAACTGTCAGGTGGGTAGACAACAAAAAAAAAAAGACCAAACTGTTTGTGCAATATGGAGCCTCTGATATGCATAAGGAGAAATTCTTACAAACTGAACTCCCAACGAAGAGTGGGAGGGTCTTCTAAAGTCCAGAGACAAAGAAAATAACTTAACAAAAAGCTACCCACCACTGTATAATTCTCCTTTAAAAATTGCAAAGAGTAATTTTCAGGAAGTGAGAGACAAACAGGGCAAAACAATGAAAGATGATCATTCAGTCATTCCTGGGGTATAGAAGTTTGATAAAAGTCAAGTTCTCCCCCCCCCCTCCCCACAGCCCAATAAAAAAAGAACATACACACAATTGGAGAAAGAAGGATATTAGATCTATATAGAAAAAGATAGAGAGTACGCAAATGAAGTAGATCTATGACTTCATAAAGTACAATACAATACCCCATTCATGTAAGAATAATAGTTGTTTATAGTGGTAAAATAATGAATAGCTTTTTGTTTCACTCAGTCTGTTAATTTCATACACATTTTAAAATTTGTCTGCTAAAATCTTTTGTATAAAAGTATTGCATGTTGTCAAATATTAATTATTAACATATCAGGGCCTCTAAAAAGAGAAAACACACTGTCTAATAACTGTGAATACAACTCACCGTTTCAAAAAGCCTACTGATGAAAACGTGAATTCCACATCTGTGTGGAATTCATGACCGCATCAGGAGAGATTCGAAAATGGAAATCGTGAATCCCACACTTTTTCGAAAAAATGACCACTTAATGTACAAAAAGTATTTCTAAAAGGTAATTTATTAGAATTATCTATTTAGTATATTATTATGTCTTGAGCGCCAAATGACGGAGAAAATACGATTTTTGCCTTTCCTGTAAAGTTTGCTTCGTCAGGAATTCACGATTTCATCAGATCTAACGTCATTCAAAGATATACTTGTTCTATGTAAAAATATTATGTTGATGTATGTATTCTCTTCTCCCGAAAAATCACACCCTGTTGGTTAACCTTTCATTGTGCTTTCAATGTTCTATTGTTTCAGGAAGCAACATCCTTGCATTCCGAACACGTCCATTTGCGCTCCGTTGCTCTTTCCAAAATGTTGCTGAGGGTCTTTCTGTTGATTGTGCCAGTGCATATCTGGTTGAACGTTCTTCTGTTCTTTCCCGCAAGAGTACCAGATTTTTCGCTTCCTTTCTGTAGATCTACTCCCAAAACCATCATCCTCTCCACAGCAGGCAGTACGGGCCTCTGCCTCCTTATCTTCCTCTTCGATCAGGTGGCGAGAGAGACATAAAAATTTCAGGATCTCGACCTTGTCTTGTTGAACCGTGCTATCAACCTGAGGTGACCTCATCAGCCAGTCTGTCGGCTTTTTCATTTCATTTAGCGCCTGCGTGGACAGGGTAGAAAATCCATGTAAACGATCTTAGTGGCGTAGCCTAGCTTAGATCAGTTGAAATTCATTGTGCTAAGGCAGTTTAATAAACAATAACCTGTGCTAGAACGACGTGGAGGATAACGAAAGAATTTGAAGAACAAAGAACAGCGAAAGAGGAACACGATATCAGGGGAGAACATAATTATATTTATTGTTTTGTAATCCTCGTCTTGGTTGTTGCTGTCATCTTTAAAAATATTTCTTTAATATTATTTTCAATTTGTTTGTTTGTTCAAGGACACTTTTTGGCCATCTAGTCGGGAGGTGCTCGTAAAGAAACCAAGTGAAGCCAGTTTGAAAAACAAAAGATGACAGTAAGTGAAGAATGAAAAAGACTAAAGAATGTTCTCGTTTAAAAAAAAATTAAACTGGAACCTCAAACGTATTAATGTTATGTTTGTTTTCGTAGACAAGGTTGACCAAATTCGGCAAGGATTAGACTCAGAGGACAAAACAAGTAACATCCCAATGTCTGAACCATTAATTTAATGGTGGACCTCTTGAAACGTTCAAGTCAGTTAGTCGTGAATTTGTGAAAGACACTGTCATGGCATGCCCACCAAAATCCTGTCATTTAGACCCAATGCCTACTGACTTATTGCACAGTCATATTGACGATGTTATTAATGTTATAACTTCAATAGTAAACACATCATTAAGCGAGGGTACAGTTCCACCATGCTTCAAAACAGCATATATCTCACCTCTGATTAAAAAGCCTGGCCTTGACCCTAATGACCTAAAGAACTACCGTCAAGTATCAAACTTACCTTTTCTTTCCAAAGTTTTGGAAAAAGTTGTTCTTGCACAACTTGAAGATCACATCACAAAGAATAACTTGTTTGAGCCATTTCAATCGGCATACAGAGAAAACCATAGTACTGAGACTGCTTTGCTCAGAATAGTCTCAGATCTACTCAATGCTGCAGATGAGGATTTGATATCCATTCTCTCACTTTTAGACTTGTCTGCAGCATTTGATACTTTAGACCACAACATCATGTTGAGTCGTTTGTCGGACATGTTCGGAATATCTGGCACCGTACTTGAATGGATGGTTTCGATCTTACCTCATTGATAGATCATACTTTGTTGTTGTTGAGGACATGCAATCCTCTCATCAATTGCTGGAGTTTGGTGTGCCCCAGGGATCAGTCCTAGGACTTGTGCTGTACACTATGTACACCTTACTCCTTGGTCGTACCATCAGACACCATTCCATGCCCTACCATATGTACGAAGATGGCACACAACTTTATAAGTCTGTAAAACCCAACAAAATTCAATCTCTGTTAAAAGACACCTCAGAATGTTTTGAATCTATAAAAGCATGGATGAGTGAAAATAAATTGAAATTAAATAATGACAAAACATAAATCATGCCATGCTTAACCAGCTCAAAGATAAATGCTCTTGATGTAGAATGTCTCACCATTGGCAAAGGTACTGTCACTTTTTCAAACAAAGCAAAAAATCTAGGAGTATACTTAGACAAAGACTTGTCCATGGAGACCCAACTTAACCATCTATGTAAAATTTCATACTTAGAAATGAGAAGAATTGCTCACATAAGGAAATTTATTTGCACTGATGCCACCAAAAAACTAGTGTTTGCCTTCATTTAGTCACGCATTGATTATTGCAATTCACTGTTCGCTGGCCTACCAGAAGAAAAAATAGCAAAACGCCAACGCATTCAAAACAATGTTATTTACTATCTTTGTTATTACCCACCTCCACTTTCATTCGTGCTTAGCGTTGTCCTTAGTTTCATCAGCATGTTGTTCTTTTTTTCTTTTTGGAGCCTCGAGTCTTTCCAGAGGCTATCATCATCATCCAGTGCCAGATCTGCGACAGACATCGGCGATCATGGTTTTCCATTCATTCCTTTGCTCGGAGGCTCTAAAAAAAAAGCTGCGTTTCCCTGATCTTTCTCTGTTACCCATTTGTTCAGGTCCCCAAAGTATGTTGTTCTGGGCCTACCCCTGCCTCGCTTGCCCTCAATTTTGCCAGTGAGAGCTAGATGTTCAAGACCCTTATGTCTATTCAGGTGTCCCAAAAACTGCATTTGTCGTTTCCTGATTGTTTTCAACATTGAGCGTCCCACGTGGGCTTCATCAAGCACTACCTCATTTGAATTCTTTTTCTTCCACGATACTCTTAGCAGTCTCCTAAGAAACCACATTTCTGTTGCTTCTATTCTATTTTCACTGTCTTTAGAGATTGTCCAGCATTCACAACCATACAGAAGGGTTGACCAAACATTGCATTTCAGGACTTTCTTTTTGGTGTTCGTTGAGATGTTTCTATTTTTCAGGATTGGGCTCATTTTATTGAAACTAGCCTTAGCCGTTGTAGTTCTCCTTTTTATTTCAGTGGAACATTTGGCATCAGATGTTATCATATATCCTAGATATTTAAACTGTTGGACTTGTTTGATCTTTTCACATTTATTAATGAGATTACAACTAGGAGGCTATACATGTATTTTTTCTTACCCAACATTATAACCCCCCCCCCCCCCCCCCCCCCCCGCTCCAATCAAATAAGTAAATATATTTCATTTGTAGCCATTTTTTTTTTTTGAATAAGATTTTAAGCCTACTAGGGTGTTCTTGTTAGTGGGATGTGAGCTAAAACTGCCAGAACAGATCCTCAGAATGAGGGCTCATTAATTGTTAATGAAGGACAATTAATTTGATAGCGCGATCCGTGCAGTGCATTTCTCTCTCTCTCTCTCTCTCTCTCTCTCTCTCTCTCTTTCTCTCTCTCTCTCGCTCTCTCTCTCTCCCTCTCCCCCTCTCTCTCTATCTCTCTCTCTTCCTCCCTCTCTCTCTCACTCTCTCCCTCTCTCTCTATCTATCTATCTATCTATCTATCTATTATCTCTCTCTTTATCTCTTTCTGTATCTCTCTCTCTCTTTATCTCTCTCCTTATATATATACATAAAAATATATATATATATATTATATATATATATATATATATTTATATATATATAAATAAATACACACACACACACACACACACACACACACACACACACACACACACGCACGCACGCACGCACGCACACACACAAATATTACGTGCTTATCAGATTGTATTTTTAAAAATGAGTGTAAAGAACCTCCAAGTTGTTAGTACAAGGGAACCTGTAGGCCCCTATATATCTACATGTGTAATATTAATATAGTCTTTTGTCATTGGTTTACAGGGTTTGTAAATTAACATGCTGGTGGGGATCAGTTTGCACACCTTATTGATGCTGACAATGATTACAAGTTTTAATTTTAATAGCATCTCTTTAGAATTTTTTCATCAAAGTGATAACATTGCGAGCACACGAAACGGTGAGGATTACGGGCACCAATGTAAATGTTCTATCGCTAGCAGTGTACATGTACTTGTTTCCGCTCAGTGCATGTCTAGTTAAATTCATACTATGCCATAGTGTTTGTAGTGTGTTGGTGTACATTATAATATACAAGCCACGCACAAAGGGGCATGAGACAAAAACAAGAACAAAACACAAAAGACACCCCCCCAAAAAAACAACAAAAAAACCAACAACCTGTAATGAGTCTAAAAGTAAATTATGAAGTTCTCGTTCAAAAAGATTTTTCAACATCTCCAATAATGTACACTTCTAATCCTTTCGACCCACACATAAAGAATAATGAGTTCACGCCTATGAGCACATAAAGAATAATGAGTTCTATGAGTCTATGACTATGAGGTACGGTCCATGGTAGGCTTCTGGTTACTGCTCGTTAACACCAAACATCCTCATGTGTGTGGTACCCTGTGTAAGACGAAATAATTTATATGTACATATCTGGGCCCTCTCTGAGTTCCCATCAACTGCTCGTGTTCATGCGGTAGTGATAGTTGTCGTTTGTGCTAAGGTGGGATGTTCCCAGTAATGTGGTGAGTTTTATGGTAGCCATGAAATTTCCTCCTGTTGCTCTCGTGCTGTGACCGACTGCTCCCTCACTGAGTCCAATAACCACGATCGAGGACCACGAGGACCACAAGGCAAAGTGCAACCAGACGCTGCTCTCTGAACTGTGTCCTCAGTCCTCACTTCCATGCTGATATACGCTCAATAACGCACGAATAGACGGAGGATAGGTGTGAATGGGCAAACGTTCGTTTTAGGCGAATGTAGGATACCACACGAACGCGGACGTTTGGTGTGTAGGGGCTTAGTTTTCAAGACGTTCGTGCTGACGTCTTGACCGTTTGCATGAGTAAATACAGGGTGATCCAACCCCCCTCCCCCCCCCCAAAAAAAAGCAACTGTTCAACTTTTTTTCTCTAAATATCTCGCACAATATTTATAGATCTACTAGAATTTTGTAATTTGGAACAGGTATAATTAATTTTTTAAAAATTTGTTTGACATAAAATTCGCAACGATGAAACTTATTTTCGCAAACGGAAATGGCTTTTATAAAAACCACCTATTATTGCAAAATGCGCCAATTTAAAAAGTCTTGTAAGGGAAGTCACGAGATATTGGTTTGTTTTTCCCTTTCCTTTTATTTTTAAAATCTAATCTTTCCATCCCTGTAACCTTTAAACAATAGATCTATTTCTTTTCTCCAACAGAGTTAAACAAAATATTTTTTTTAATGCCGGAATTCCGAGAACAAATAGTCTATAGGTCTCTAAAAAGCCCGACGATTGCGCCATATTGCACACAACAGTAGTCTAACAGGCCAAGGGAATTTTTTTAACATGACACACTAGTTCGCTTTAGGCATAAAACTAGTGCGAACTAATGTGTCATGTTACAAAAATGGGGATATAGCTGAAAATGGGTTGTTGTTTTTTTTTTTAGCTGTGTAGAGCAGAACTATTCTCTGAATTTATCCTAAATGAATATCAGACAAAATCCTTTTAACTTCCAAATTTGGTGTTCAAATTTGAAACGCAAAACAACAGTTTGGAGAAAAATATCAACCAAAAAGTTGTACATTAAAAAAAATTATTTGTTTATT
>NW_004797409.1:911459-913801 GCF_000002075.1 Aplysia californica | reverse complement strand
GGGAGGGGGGTTGATCACCTTGTACTACGTGATTACTTTGACAAATGGGGGCTGGGTAGTGACGGTGAGTTAAAAATGGGAAATTTGTGGGCTGTAAAACAGTATTGTTGTGATCTTGTAGTGTACACATCCAAAGGACAGTATTGGGGCTCTCGTGGCCTAAAGGTTAAGGTGTTCGCCTCTCATTCAAAAGGTCCCGGGTTCGAATCCGGGTACCGACGGAAAAATATTCTTCTCTAAAATTGTCTCCTTTCACCTTCTTTCCTTCTCTCTTGTTCTGTCGTCTGCTTTCGACTCCACTTTCTGCCCCCACCCCCTCACCTCCTTTGCCCGCTCCTCTGGGCTCCTGACTCTTTCTACCGCCTTTCTACTGCTACTCCTTGGCTCCTTACTGCTGTCTTTCAGCCGCACCCCTGATCTTATACATGTAGTAGGAAAGATCTACACCTAGCCTTCTCAGACAAGGGCGAAAAATCTCGGAGGTCCCGTGTGCAATTTGCGCACGTTAAAGATCTCTTGGTGGTCCAAAATCGATAAGAGTAGGCTTCGGCCGCCACAGCAGCAAAATTAAAAATTCCCTACCAACTGAAAATGTTTGGTGTTTCCCTCGCGCTCATATGACCTTGTGCAGTTGCGAGCGCCATAATACACTTACCAAAAAAACAACAACAAAAAACAACAACCCAGTTTAGAATTTAATATAGAACCCCCCCCCCCTAAAAAACCCAGCCAAAACAATCATTAGCACATTAACTAATGAGCTAAGCTATGTTTTTAAAGCTTGAACAGACGAACGTAAACACACAACACTACTGCTATAGCTTGCTATCAACCCATCCCGCTAAAACAGTTTTAACTCATTCATTAATTTGCCAACGAGCACTTAAATTTGCATAACACTCTTATTGTCCAGCAACTAAACAATAAAATTCTTTCTAAAAAAGTCTCGATTCTGAAATTTAAAAAAAACAAAAAAACAAAACAAGTTTCTTCATTTAATTTAGGTGAAATTTTTAATGATTTATATTTTAACTGAAAACCCCCTACTATTTATTTTTTGGAAAAACCCACTTTAGGCCTACAACAAAGAAAACGTGTCGGTTCCCGAAGAAATTTTTTACGAGTGTCTCCAGGTCCTTCTGCTGGGAGGTTCTATCCCTCTCAGCACGGGTCGGTTCTGACAGGAAGGGTTGAAAGCCGGTCTCCTAGATTATCCAAATTATGTCGATGGGAGCGTAAAATCACTTAAGCGTGCATTAAAAGGTTTGTATTATCACGTTGTCTGTATATCATGGGTGCTTGACCAGCTTTTCAGCTATTACTCATCATTATAATCAGATCAACCTCATGTTTGGTCATGGCAATCCCAACCTCTTTACAACCCACGCACCGACTACTACCACTACCACTACCACTACCACTACCACTACCACTACCACTACCACTACCACTACCACTACCACTACCACTACCACTACCACAAAATCTGCTTGTCTACTGGTGAACTGCAAACGTCCTTGTACCTGATGTTGGCAAAGAAAAGCTTTGTTTTTAAGCTACTATGTGCACCCCCCGCACCCCCCCCCCCAAAAAAAAATCCTTCCCACCTCTTCTGGACCTTTCTTTCCCAATATTTTTCTTTTTCGGGTTCACAGCTTTCTCTCACGTGCGGGATATGTGAGTGAGCGGTGACCCCCGGGGTAAGATATATCGGGTGTGGCAGGCACCGGACGACGCACACGCACGACTGCCGGGACCACGCAACTAAAAGTAAAAGTTATAGGCCTACTCATCACGGTTTTGTACAAGTCTCGACTGCTGACCAAGTAACTAAAGAATATGTTATAAAAGGCCGGTTTCTAGTTAGTCCCTTGGTTAAGAGGTATTCCAATATGTGGACATTGTTTGATTTTGTACGATTTCTTGCTATGGTTTCGATGGTTGTGTGTAAACTGGTTTATTTCATGATACACTGCCCCCACATCCACCACTCCTTTTTCTCCACCATTTCCCCACAAGTCCTCTTTCGAAGTATTCAAAGTCCTAAATGTCTGAGGTCACGTCCTATTAAATTACAAAATGTACTTTCTAGTGTATGATTGAACGACCATACGTATCGGCATGTGTGGTGTAGTGGTTAAGCGCTTAGCTGTCGTATGCAGGAAACACGAGTTCGATTCCGGGGTGGAGATAATTTTTATCGAGTATCTCCGTCTTTCTGCTGAAACTTTGCTTCTCTCTTAGCTTGATCTGGCCCTGACAGGCAAGGTCGGAGTAGCCTGCCACCTTAAAAATCTAAATTGAGTCGATGAAGGTATAAAACGTTTATCACTATATATATA
>NW_004797409.1:905955-908880 GCF_000002075.1 Aplysia californica | reverse complement strand
GAGAGAGAAAGAGAGAGAGAGAGGGGGGGAGGGGGACTAGAAAGAGAGAGAAAGAGAGGGAGAAGGGGGGAGGGGGAATAAAAGAAGATAAGGGGTAGGGACGGAATGAAACCTGGATTCAGCAGGAAGGTAATTTTTTTCTTCTTTTTTTTTCGAACAATACAACATTCTGACATATTTTAATGTAAACCAAATGAAATTGAAGAAAATTGACAAAAATTTAATATTGCAGTGTAACTGCAGGATACAGTGATATTAAGACACTCTGCAAGCCTTTAAGCACGGTGGAAAACAATGCACAAGATCCGCGTATAGCTCTGTACAAGCGAAATAATTCTAGCATCCAGGCCTATAATAAACAGCCAGACAGACAGCAACAGACATAAAGGTAGGCACGTGAGAGCTGTATGGAAAGTATCTGACAACAAAATTATACCAGGTATCTTTTTTCCATGACGCTAATTGTTAATAGTTGTTGATCAAAATATGACTTTCTTTTGTTTATAGACTTGTCTAAATGCCAGGACAGGAGGATATACTCATGGCAAAGCTCTTTCGTCTAACAGAATATGTAACAGTACAATAATGTACGTCTATTAAAAAAAAAAAGCAACTTTGTGCAGGATTTAGAAAGGAGATTTGGGTTGGGGGGGGGGTCGTTATAAGGACACCCACACTTTGTGTGGTGGGCGAAGAGAGTCTGAAAGTTAACAGGTCTTTTGTCCAGTATTGAGCTGGTCACAAACGGGAGGCGATGCTACGCATGGATTTGCTCGCTGCGTGCCTCGGGACAAATTAAAGTCAGCCCCGGAAAAAACCCATTAATAATAGATTTTATGAACGGACCAGCAAATTACAAATTTTGTAGAATTTTTGGACAGTCCTCCAGCGGACACTGTTTTGTGCGCTGATGGGGAGCAAGGATGACATTCTTGTTTTGTTAATGGCTTATGTATCGGAGAAATAGAGACAAGAAGCTGTTCGAAAATGTGGGGGGAAAGTACAGCGCGGTTTTGGATGTTTAGTATTGTTGTCATGGTTGTGGTGTCTTTTTCTTCATACTGTGAAGGTGAGTTGGTAAGAACGGACACGCTAAAAGAGACAAACACATACGTCAGTGCGCACACGCGCACGCATACACACACACGCACACACACACACACACACACACACACATACACACACACACACACACACAAACAAACAAACAACTGATGTGTTTATTGTGAAAAATGATTGACAGGTAGACATCTGATCTTTCCTTTTTCCCTAGAGTAGAGTGCAAAATGGTCTAGGTTTAACGCCTCCTGCGACGCCTGTATGGTAATTGAAGAGGCGGGACCTCCCAATTTAACGTCCTTCTCCAACAGGATCAAACCAAAATTAATTGGGGAAATTCGGGTAAAACGCCTTTCCCAAGGACACAACGTCGGGCTGAGCCAAAGATTGTACCAGAGAGGATTTACAGTAACACTGTATTACTGTAAAACTCTCTGATTGTACATAACAAGATAGTTCACTCGGCCAAAAAAGTGTCCACGGAAGTCCACGCATTGGTTCAGATGGCGTTGAGGTCTTTGTTTTGAAACTCTCTTTCGTTTCTCCAGAAGAATATGAATAGCACCACCTTGCGCATCAGCTGTTCCGGTTCCCTCAGTGCTGAGTTTTGTGTTTATTTTATTTTAATGACCTCTTGCCTCTCGTTCTAAAGTCAATTTAAACGAAGAAAACAGTCGGCCCTTCCACCTGAAGAGGAGTTTTGTCAGCGTAACCCTTTTAAAATGGCGTTATTCTGATTTCCATTTGATTTTTTTCCACACAAGTAGGGTAACTCTGTTCGCAAAGCGGGTGCTTTTTCGAAGAGGGCGCCACCGGATTTTGAAGACACTTTTTTAATTGGTTCAAAGAGAGGAGTGACCCATCTTGTTATACAAAATCTTTGGCTGAGCCGAGTCTCGATACCCCAAACCCGCAATCTCACAATTACGAGTCTGGTAGCCTAACTACTAACCACAAGACCAAGTTTTGCTTGAGAGAGTGACGTTACTGGGTTGATATCCTAGCAAAGCCTGCCCGAATCTATGTTGAGGACCTTCTGAAAAAACGTTGCTTGAGGAGTGTGTATGTCAAGTTTGAAATAGATTCGATCAAATCTGTAAAATATGTCCATCATATCTGAAAAAAGATGTCAAATCTAAGGCTCCCTTGATTATTCGTAAACGATGGGTTTTTTTTGGCTAAAGAGGTGGTACATTTCGAAACATTCTAGTTTATTCATTCATTCATTCATTCATTCATTCATTCATTCATTCATTCATTCATTCATTCATTCATTCATTCATTTATGAATATATTAAAAACCACTCTTTGGATGCATAAACAGTATCATTGAGATAAGACAAAATGTGATTTTATTATAATTGTAGAACAAGTTTGAATAGTGACATAAGACAAAAGTGCTTTGAAAGGTGACATTAAGCTCTATTCAGTCATATGTTTATGTCTGGTTTGTTTATTTTGGCACTTAAGACATTTTTGCTTTCAAGGGTCGATTTGCCCCCGCCTCTGGACTCCTGACTCTTTATGCAGCCTCTCTACTGCTACTCCCTAGCTTTTTCTTACTGTTGTCTTTCAGCCACACCATGATCTTCTAGTAGGAAAGATCGACACCTAACTTTCTCGGACAAGGAGGAAAATATCTGAGGGCCCGTGTGCAAGTTGAGCACGTTAAAGATCCCTTGACGGTCTATAATCGATAAGAGCAGGCTTCGGCCGCCACCCAGGCAAAATGCAAACGTTCCAACCAAGTTTAATGTGTCCCGCACCCTAATATGACCTTGTATAGTTGTGAGCACCTTTAACCACTTACCAAAAGAAGAAGAAGAAGAAGAAGAAGAAGAAGAAGAAGAAGAAGAAGAAGAAGAA
>NW_004797409.1:903442-904260 GCF_000002075.1 Aplysia californica | reverse complement strand
TTGACCCGTGTCAAAGGTTGGGGGTGGCTGACGATTCGGAGGTGGCTGCGGGTTGACGAAAGGGAAAAGCGCCTCGGAGGGCCCGTGTTCAAGCTGCGCACGTTAAAGATCCCTTGGTGATTTAAAGTCGATAAGAGTAGGCTTCGGCCGCCACACGAGCAAAATTCAAAATTTCCTACCAACTGAAACAGTCTAATGTGTCCCTCGTGCTCATATGACCGTGTGCAGTTGCGAGCGCCGTAAAACACTAACAAAAAGGGGAAAAAAAGAAAAGACTGATTGATATGCAGTATTGCGAGTTACATGACACTCCAAGGCCAACACTTTCTTGCTAGTTTCGTGTCCGAGATTGCTTTGAACAGCTATGACCGACCACGCATTCTTAAGTACTGAAGCTGAAATCTCAAGACCGAACACACCTTGTTAAGGAGAGTACTGACGGTACAGATCAATCTGCACAGTCGGGTGGAATTGTTACCCAAGCAGCTCATAAAGAGTCTCTTTAAAGTGTTGAAGAACGTACATCATCCTGCACGAGAGACCACGAGAGACACGAGATAATTGACGTGACTTCAACTACAAAGCATACCGATTAGACTTAGATGTATCCAGTATCCATATTATGTAGAGATCTATGGCAGAAATGTTGAGAAATAAAAATAATGTGGACGGAACAGCGATGGTCTACCATTTACCCCCCTCCCCCCCTCCCCCCCTTTCTCTCTCTCTTTCTCTCTCTCTCTCCTCTCTCTCTCTCTCTCTCTCTCTCTCTCTATCTATCTATCTATCTATCTATCTATCTATCTATCTATCTCTCT
>NW_004797409.1:900026-903335 GCF_000002075.1 Aplysia californica | reverse complement strand
CTCTCTCTCTCTCTCTCTCTCTCTCTCTCTCTCTCTCTCTGCGAGAACAGCATCTATTCCGTGCGGTCGATGGAAGAAAGGCACAATTCCGTTCAAATCCATAGATTTTACCAGAGAAAGAGGATTTTAGGATCAAGATGACATCGATAACACAGTCTGTTGTGTTACTTAACACTAAATGTCTTCTTCCGGTGTCAGGTCTGAAGGAGATATTGACGATCACGGTACCTCTTCCCTTCCTGTTGTCTGTCTTTTTTATTAGCTCGGTTTTTCTATTTTGTGTTACTCGTTGCAAAGTTGTCCAGGTTATCTGTGTATGTTGTTCTTTGTCTTCTTGTGCTCTTCTTTCCTTCTATCATTCCACACAGTAACGGTTTCTCTATTCCATTTGATCTATATTAATATCATGTCTCTAAGTAATCTCAGTAGTCTTTTTCTGATGGTTCTGATTATAGATTGTTCACAACCTGCCATTTGGAGCACTTCTCTATTTTGTATTCCTCCCTGTCCATGAGATTCTGAGGATTCTTCATATCACCTTTCAGCGGCCTCCATACTTCTCTCTGTATTTTTGTTTAGAGTCCAGCTCTCACATTGCCCATAATTTTTATGCACGCTTTCGTTGTTTATATTTTTGTTTTCACAATTATATTTCTATTTGAGAGGATAGGTTTCATCTTGCTGAAAGTTTTTTTAAGATATGGAAGTAATCTTTTTTTTTTATTTCTGTGTCACTTTTTGCATCTGATGTAGTTATGCAACCAAGGCTTTTAAAGCTGCTGACCTGTTTTATTCCTTCGTTCTCACATGTGATGTTGCATATTGGGATGTCAGCAAGCACTTTTTAAAAATTCAACCATGCATTCCGTTTTATTAGTGTTCAGTTCAGTAATAGGCCCTTTTCTTCGTTTTTCTCTGTCACAATAGTTAGAATCTCTTGGAGCTAAGACTGAGAGTCATCTATCAAGACTGTATCATCAGCGCACAGTTGAATGTTACTCTTGTCGCCGCCTACCACGACTCCTTCTATATCAGTATCACCGACGTTACGGGTATCATTTAGCTGTATATAGGAAAGAGGTCTGGAGATAGGACACATTCTTGTCGAACTTCTCTGTGGATTCGTCTGTATTCACCAAGCTCATTGTCGACTCTGATTGCTGCCTGTAGTTCCCAATAAAGTTACTCAGGATTCTCAGGTCTTTTTCATCTATGTTCAGGTCTATTAGGATGTTGAGCAGTTCTTTTCGTCTCACTTTGTCAAATGTTTTAGAGTAGTCGATAAAGCAGAGGTAAAGGCATTTCTGGACCTTATTTGAAATTTTCATGAACATCTGTAATGCGAAGTTGGCATTTCGGGTACCTTTATTCTCAAGAAACCCAAATTGTGTTTCAATGCTTTCAGAAAGCATTTAACTTTTACTTCTCATTCTTTTCATTAGTACCCGCAGTACGACTTTAACAAATATCAGTTGCGCAAAAATTGCCCACTGTAAGAGTTGTAGAGTCCAGAACATACCATTGGAATCCAAAGGGGAAAAGATCAAGGGGAAGACAACGGGGAGCCCGGAGAAGAATCACAGAAATTAAGGTACAGAAAAGAGGGAAGACATGGAATGACATCAAGAGTCAGCCCAGGATAAGGAAAGAAGGAAAGTGTTTGTTCGTAGCCTATACCCTGATCCACGGAGAAAGGCAATGATGACGATGATTGCAAAGAAGCATCACTTTGCTCATCTGAGAGGAAAGCAATTAAAGAATTGGTACCAAAATTAAATGTGCAAGAAAATTTGACATGCAATTTTACTGGGAAGTTGACACACAGTTGGGTCATGCCATGCAGTAGGCTCCTACACACTCACACACACACACACACACACACACACACACACACACACACACACACACATACACACACACACACACACACAATATGCCCGTAGGCCGTATAAATTATAATAAAGAGAAAACGAGAGAGAAAGAGAGAGAGAGGAGAGAGAGAGAGAGAGAGAGAGAGAGAGAGAGAGAGAGAGAGAGAGGAGAGAGAGAGAGAGAGAGAGAGAGAGAGAGAGAGAGAGAGAGAGAGAGAGAGAGAGAGAGAGAGATGTAACAAATACAGTCCACAGGAAATTACAGAGTACCTGCGTTTATATTACTGTATATTATGCTGCAGCAGTTTCATTCCCAATGATATTTCGTACTTTCCCACCACCATCAGCATCTTTGTGAATTTAGAAATCGTCGTCGTCTTACAGTAAAGGTTTAGTATGACCCGTTTCCTTATTTTATTCCTTTATATTAATGTCAATATACATTGACCGTCCAGCTTATTTAAAGTTACAAATACCTCCCTCCACCCCTCTACTTCAACACATACACACACACACACACACACACACACACACACACACACACACACACACACACACATACACACACACACACACACCCTTTCTTTCTCACATTCACACACACATACACACATACACACACTCCCTCTGTTTCTTGCATTCACACACACACACACACACACACACCCACACACACACACACACACAATAAAACCAAACAAGCCAACAAATACTTTTCACCAGAAAAATAATCACGAGTAGGTGGGCAGGGATCGTAAAACATTCATCCTTATATCACCCACCATTTGACTTATCTCAACAGAAAGAGTTATATATAGCACTGTTAGAAACAACGATGGCTAAGAACGAAGAAAACATGACGAGGGTCCAAGTTGCCGCGGTGTCCTACGCTACCAAAGTCGAGGTAAATGTCCAATCTAAAGATGTTGTCTTGTGTGTTTAGAGCGATTCATTCCACACTGGCGTCGGCAGTATCGAAAGTACCCGGGGTTTGGAGGACCTAAAATGCCCAAAAGAATCTGTACACTGGAGTAGGTGTGGCAAGTGACTATTTATTTGTTTAGTGAAAAAAAACATAGATCACACGGGCGCAGTAGGAATGAACCTCAAGATGACCAGCAGGACGACCCTCGTTTGAATAGTAGTAGTAGTAGTAGTAGTAGTAGTAGTAGTAGTAGTAGTAGTAGTAGTAGTTGTTGTTGTTGTTGTTGTTGTTGTTGTTGTTGTTGTGACAGGCGGTCCACTCAAATCCACTCGTTTTATCTCAAAGCAGATCACTTCATTTCAGCACCTGGCGTTTTATCGAGGGGTAGTCTATGTAAAAAGAGAAAAAAAAGATGCTCTATCCCCCCAAGATTAAATTATATGCATTGGCTCCTGACACTGTGATAGGGCCGTCATAATCCACTCACCTGTAGTTATAGTTATTCCCTCAGAC
>NW_004797409.1:887526-895026 GCF_000002075.1 Aplysia californica | reverse complement strand
TAAGTGATATACATTACTGGCCAGTTTGACAGTTAGTGTTTCAGTGTTTGCCTTTGCGTGCAGTCAAGGCGTTAATTAGTGATAGCCGTTGTCATTTTCACAGCATGTCACGTTTTGATCTGGATTGGATTTTATTTTGTTACACCCCTCTTTCAGGAAGGATTGTTTATGTTTTTATAATGGTTATCTATGTTCGGCGCCCGTCTGTGATGGGACTGAACCCAGGATTTCCTTTCTGCAAGGTGTACGTTTTACCTAAACATCGGGACGTAAGTGAAAACGTATGTAAGGGAACGTAGTGAAATCAGGCGCTCGTCAAAATAATGTAATCAGGGAAAACGGCATTTTTCTGGCTGTTGGGCAATTTTTTACTTCTTTTTTTTTTTTTTTTGACTCAATATTTTCCATGTCCATTTAGAAACACATTTCTTTGTGGATTTTACTGAAAAGTGTTGATAAAAGACCAAAAAAAGAGGAAATTTTTGCAGTTTCCAGCGACACTCAAGCTTTGGAAGTCACCAAGTTTTGGCGCCATTTTCTCGGTAATTTTACCTCTGACATCAGGCAACCACCACCTCCTTCAATCACAAATATCTATTCAAGATAGATGGATACAAATAAACAAACTTTCGGATTATGCCAATAACTCTACTCGCCCAAAAATTGACGAGAGCCTGATTCCCATGTGTTGTGACACATTATGACGTCAGGTTGAGCTTCGTCATTTTATATACCAGCCTTCGGGCGACACTGTCAAGTTTATACCTCACAACATATTGGAAATAATACATGCATGTTATGAAAGGAAACGATCAATAAGTCCACTGTACACCAATGGCTATAACCAAATATAAGTCTTAAAAAGTTGTATATGGCAACCTTTCTCCACGGCTGTGAATGTTGACCAATTATTTCAAAAGACAGTGAAAATGCAACAGAAGCAACAGAATTGTTTTCTCTTAGGAAACTGTTGACAATTTTCTGGACGCAAGAGAAATCGAATGAAATAGAACCAAAAGATGAGAAAAACAATGTCAGTTTTCATTACGATAATTTAATCGACATAACGGACAAGCGAAGCAGGAGTAGGCCCAGAACAGCTGATTTAAAAAAATAATAATTTTAGAGCATGCGACAGGAAGAATCAATGGCGAACCATAATAATCGATTTCTGTTTCAGATCTGGCGCTTTATGATGACGATAAAAATTATACACCGTGTTTGTTTGACTTGTTAATGGGGGTTCTCATGTCATATTTACACCCGAAGGAGCAATTTAAAACAAATTCTCAGTCCTTTTTTCTATCAAATCACTTTTAAACCTTGTGTCTTTACTTTAGTGCATAAACTACTAAATAACTGACGTACTTGCTACCATTGTTGATATCGTGCTTATGAATTGATTTATAATAATGTCCTGTAGTATGGTTGAAAGTGTCAACAGAAAAAGTCACACGAGAGCTTCTTGAAAGGTCCGCAAAATATAACATTAATAAATCGAATACCCCCCACCCCCCACCCCCCAGACACACACACCACCCCAGTCCCTCTCACTCTCTCTTTCTCTCTTTCTCTCTTTCTCTCTCTCTCTCTCTCTCTCTCTCTCTCTCTCTCTTTCTCTCTCTCTCTCTCTCTCTCTCTCTCTCTCTCTCTCTCTCTGTCTCTCTCTCTTTTTCTCTCAGGGGTATTACCTTTTTTATTTCCTTGTTATGTAACTTGTCAGTGTTTTTTTATTTAAATTTGATAGTAGAATTATACAAGCTGGCTTCCTATTGGTTATAGCTCTAATGGTCGTACGTCGGATTGAAAGTATCATTTTGAAAATAACAATAAGCTCGTTGCTAGTACGTGCATGCTGTATCATTTTTGCAGGGGGGGGGGGGGGGGCATTTGCATGTAGTGCACATAAAAAGCAAAGTCGAATCTTTGGAGAACGTAAATCCATTAACAAAGAAATACAATCTAATCTGTTTTACTGTTAATTATGTGACACGTGGTGAATTTTTGTCAGAAGCCAAGACAAAACAACAACATAAAACAAACAGTTACAACATTTTATCCACAAGATATAGAACTTATATTGTATTTTCAGATTTCTGGACCATAACTGTAACAGTTATTACTTCTTCTGAAATATTTGCAGATTGTCCTGAGAGATGGTTTTCTATCAAACATGTGGATAAACCAAAGTCCAAAAATATAGGGCAGTGCTACTTGTTTGAGCAGTCCAAAGGCAAGATGATTTTCTTTTCTCCTTTCATTGATTATAAAAGGTAGGCTTATAATGTTATGATATCTGCAGGAGCATTTATATAACAAAATCATAGCAGGGGTTGAAATAAACAAATACTTCTAGTAGTAGTAGTAGTAGTAGTAGTAGTAGTAGTAGTAGTAGTAGTAGTAGTAACAGAAGGGGTAAAATCAGTGACGGTAACAGCCAAACCAGCAGCATCTGAGATAGTTCTTGACCTTCGATTTCTCTGGTTTGTAAAATTTCAAGCAAACAAATTTTTGTTTTACAGAAAAAATCGGCAACCAGGATGCAGTTACGCTTTGCGGTCGTTACGATAGCAAGCTGGCGTCCATGGAAACGCTTGAAGAGTATTCAGCCTTGGAGAATTTTACACTGGCGTACACGGCACAGATTCCTACAATGGATTATATTGTCTATAAGGTGCATGTTGGTGAGTGGATACATATTGCAAAGTTTGAGAGTGTCACTAGGCGGCGAAAAAATGGACGAAATCGCTTGTTTTAGTTTCGTTTGTGTAAGAAAAGAATTACTGATGAATTAATTAAAGACTTGATTTTATTTTACAGGTTGTTTATAAAGAAACCCAATGTAAAGGACAATAATGAGGGGATCATTCTATCAACTTCAACAAGAACACATGTCAGTTTAAATAAAATTTAATTTTTTTTAAATTTCGGTATGTGTTCCAGAAATACGAAGTTTTTAGACTTCCAACTGAAACGGAGATCAAAACTTAATTTATCAAAAGCGTTCTGATATAGGGGCATGATCAGCCCGTTTTAGTTTCAGGACAAGGTCGGCAAAACCGCTCACGAGTATCTTGTATTATTGGAAGAAATGTTTGGGGAATGTGCTCAAAATAAATTCTGGACCTCTGAAGGCATTCATGAATTACATGACAATCCTAACCTGCCGAAAAGAAGAGACCCACATAGTACTTCGACATTTGGATAATGTAATGAGGTGAAGCCGAATGGATTTCAAGCCAAAGAAATCTAGAACTAGAAGCGTATCTTTTAGAAAGGGTGAGTGAGCAAGTATACCCATTTCCATGTAGGTGGTCAAAGAATCCCTGCTGTATCTGAAGACACCCACAACGAGCCTGAGAAAGTAGTATGACGAGACCCTGAGAGACACCAGACAAGCGAAAGAGACGGCACTCAGCACTGAAAGCAGGTTGAAGAAATTGACCTTTGCCCCCTACCCGGAAGGCATAAAGTCTGGTACCTCCAGCACATGCAAATCCCAATGTTGCTGTGGCCTCTCATGAAATACAAAATTGCCACGAGCACGATGGAAACAATAGAGGAAAAGATCAACAAATTCACCAGGAGGTGGCTTGGTGTTTCCCCTAGGCTGTCAGATGTTGACCTGTATTGCCGACAGGCTAGGCAGAGACTGCCACATACATGTAGTTGGCAAGTAAAGGCTGCAGGTGATGTTTGAGAATTCACAGGACGAGGTGGTCAGGTCAACTCAACCAACACTGAGAACTGACGGAAAGGGTCCAAGTCTTGGATGTTGTGATGAATGCCAAAGATATTATTGTCCGTACCGAAGTTGGCAGATAAAAACTGGAAGCGAGAAGATGCTGTGGTGGTCTAGGGTATACGGTAAAGAACAGTAAGACATGGTGATCCAAGAAGTGAAGGATATAGAAGACAGGAAGAGATACCAGAAAGCGGTCCAGTAATCGCAAGAGTGCTAGGGGACAAACTGGACCGATGTCCTGCAAATATCCCTTACCCGGAACGAAGTGTGGCACACGGCACCTTTGAGACAGCTTCATCATCAGAGCAACATATGACTTGCTGCCATCGAGAGCTAATCTTGTGAAGTAGGGCAAGGTAGAAGACCAAAGCTTTCCATTGTGCCTGGAGGGACAGACAATGGAGCTGTGAGGTATCCCTTGCTGATGGCAGACACACGTGGCTGCACAACAGAGTGTGAAAGAGCAGGTCCTTGCAATCTTCTGCAGCCTGGAGACAAACACCGACAGCAAAATGTCAAGATCTTTCAAATCAACATCAAGGAGAGGGTTACAGCTTCAAGGTCATACAACTAGAAGAAGTGATTCCAGCCTCAATATTCACTCTACTGGGGCAACTAGGCCTCAAAGGTAAAAAAAGGAAAGCAGCCATCAACTGCATTTCAAAAATGGAACAGAACGGTTCGAGCTGGCTGTGGCGAAACAGAGTGAGAGTTGGGCCGCTAAAAGTAGAACAGAGAATAGGTAAAGGACCCCCCCCCCCCAGCCAAAAAAAAAAAAACCAAAAAAGTATAGTAGATTTATATAGCTTCGTATTTATTATTTTGACTGAAAGCTGCGTTGCGTTGGGCAATCATTCGCAAAATGAAGAACTGGAGAAGCCTCAAAATCACTGGGGTTCGATCCTCGATCACCGCCCTTGGGTGTATATTAACAGCTGGAGAACTCGTTGGAGTTATGGAGAGGTGGTCCGACCCCTTAGATGTCAAGTGTCAGGTGATTAGGCCTCAAACACTTGCTTGGAGGGGGTTCTACCTCAGAAGATTTCCTGCTGTCCGCTCCCCCCCCCTCCCCCCATATTAGTTTTCTCCCACCTTGGTTGATTTCTTAGTTGTTGTTGTTGGGGTTTTGTTGTTGTTGTTCTTTTTGTGTTTTTTTATCAGACAGGGTCTAAGGGAACAAACAAAAATAACCGCACAGTTGAAACATAGTGTTTGGACATACTATCCAAACAATCAACCCAGAAACCTGCAACAAGGTTATTCAAATTTTTCAGAGGCGTGTTCGAGCTTGTCTGGAGAAACATGGCCAACACCTGAATCACCAGGGTCATGCAAATTAAATTAGAAGGTTGAAGTTGACTTCAAAAGCATTAGAATTTAAGAAGAAAACAAAAGACAATGAAAGGGAGAGGGAGGAGAGGGTGAGTGAGCGAGATGGAGAGAGAGAGATAGAGAGAGAGAGGGTGGGGACAATAGAGAGAGAGAGAGAGAGAGAGAGAGAGAGAGAGAGAGAGAGAGAGAGAGAGAGATTGTTAAATGGTGAAATGGCATAGGTTTAACAGCCCTATCAACACTGTTAGGTTATATTTAAGTGGCGAGATCTCGGAGTTTAACGTCCACCTCACAAAGGACCGAGTCAAATTTGAAATTCGTGAGAGAGAGAGAGAGAGAGAGAGAGAGAGAGAGAGAGAGAGGGGGAGAGAGAGAGAGAGAGAGAGGTGTGTGAGAGAGAGGAGGAGAGAGAGAGAAAAGACAGACAAACAAACAGACAGACAGACTGACAGACAGACAGAGAGTTGGAGAGAGAGTGAGTGAGGGGGGTGGGGGTGGAGACGATACAGCTTTGTGCAAAGATATTATTATATCGTGGTCTTCGTTGCAGGACTGATAAAGCCAACTCTTGGCGAGGACGGAAAGGACTTCGCGTGGACAAGTGGAAATCCTTTACGATATGACGGATGGTGAGTGCTTCGACGCAGGTCACTGTACCATACAGTGTGTGTCTCCGGTAAACGTTCATATTGTTTTGGTGCCTATACATAATCGATTATGGGCTCGGAGTATATTGACATTGACTAAAACCCAACTGGACAAGTTGGATCGAGTTCAAAATGAACCATGAGCATCATACTAGGCTGTACCAGGGATACGCCAATTATCTGTATGAGGCATGTATTGGGCCTCATATCAGTGGAAAACAGACACAAAGCAACACCCACTTCACGAAGCCACTGGAGCAATCGAGGGAAATCACCTAAAACGAGGAGCTCCTTAGATGGCCGAGGCTGAAAACACAATCAAAGAAGTCTGCCCACTGGAAGATGTACAGCGGGGTGAAAAATGGATAAAGATGAATGAGAGACAGCAAGGAGATTTTGGGAAGGTAGTGATTACGCTGAACAGAAAATGTAGAGAGTGACCGCGGGGATTGACAGAAGCTGAGATACGACAACCTGATTGAAGACAAATCACGGCAAGGAGACGTGGTTGTATATACGGATGGATCTGTTAAATGAGGGGGGAAATCTGGATGGGGCTTCTCAGCAAGAGTGAGTGGCAGATTGGTTCAGGAACAGCAGAGATCATACGATATGACAACAATCTAGCATGAGAGTGGAGATCGAGGCAATCACTCAGGCTCTCAAATGGGTTACAACAACTCGACAAGCACATATGATCTTTGTCACAGGCTCTCAGGGCACCCTGAGGAAGATTGAAAATGGGAACCTTAGAGCTGAATGGATAGAGCTCCTGAAGAAGACAACACTGAAAAAGATCACATCGATCTTCACCCCAGGCCATGCTGGAGTCAAGGGCAATAAGCGGGCTGATGAGCTCGCTGGGAAAGCAAAACTTGAAGGAAAGCTGTACCCTGACAAACCTGAAATTGTGCGTTCAGTCAAGGAAAAAACCGGAAAAAGAAGAACAAGAGTCGGAATACCTTTATCCTTAGCGACTTCGTGAGCTTCAAATTGGATGGGCTCCTGCAGAAGATCAAGACTTAGTGGGAGGAGCAGAAGGCTATGGAATCAATCATTGCTTGGAACCGTCAGCATCTACACACTTCGAGATGTGATTCTTCAGGGGACGGAGCGCTTATGGGGATGCCCCTTGTGCAGTGATGTCGGTCCGTTACGCAAGTAACAAGTAACAAGTTTAGTGCCTATACAGAAACGCTGTTGGAAAAGGGCTGGGTGAAGGTAAGTTTTTTTATTTGGTTGTTTTTTTCGTCCGTCGTCTTAACGGAGACTTATCTGACATTTGAAATCTATCAGAAGCGTCTTCAGTTTTTTATAAAAAAGAACGTTCAAATGAAAATGCACAAGGTACACTCCCTTCGTCAACTAACCCCTACCCCGTCAGACATTGACTGACGAAAAAATGTTGTTATCATCCATACGACAACCATGATTATATGTTTAAAATGACCCGCATTCTTTTTAAAGACATGATTTTATAGCATGGTGTTTGCGTTTTATTAAAAAAAGATTGTCCACTTTCTTCAGGCAAACGTACCCCAAGCCAAATGGCCAGAACTGTGTCCTGTGGGAACTGTATCCGTGAGTTGATGAAACTACAACAGGCTTTTTTTGTCGTCGTCGTGGTGGTTGCTTCTGTTGTTGATGTTGCTAATATTGTTCTTGTTTTTGTGGTAGTGATGGTGGTAGATTGTTGTTATCGTTGCTGTCACTGTCGCTGTTGCTGTCGCTGTTGCTGTCGCTGTTGCTGTCGCTGTTGCTGTCGCTGTTGCTGTT
>NW_004797409.1:879221-884068 GCF_000002075.1 Aplysia californica | reverse complement strand
GGTCAAACGTCAGTAGTCCGCTACCTCTCGCTAGCAGGTTTCCAAATCCTTCATCGTACCGCGTTTTTCCCATGCAGTAGTCATCGGATCTATCCTAGCCATATCCTTTACCTTGCCTTGTCCAATTCATCGTTCCGTCAGCCCTCCTGTACGTGCGGCCTGCTACATCAGTAATTATCATATGATTTCATCAATTTAAATTACTAATGCACTGTCGATATCTTCTTATGATGTGACTCTTCGCCGTAGTGCGAGCAGTATGTGTAGAACTTACCATAATCGCCAACTTGGTAAGAAGCAATAATCACTCGGTGCTTGCCCCATCACCCTCGCTCCCTGCCGCGACGGCTTGCAAAAGCGATAAGATTTTTAGGATCTATTTTTACTTTTACAATACATCTGTGAGAAGTTATGAACGAGAGGGAATATGCGCGTATCTACCTTCCTAACAGTAGGACTAATATTGTAACTATATGTCATTTCTCTTCCTCTATAATTGTGTTTCTTTTTTATATTGTGTGTGTGTATGTGTGTGAGAGAGAGAGAGAGAGAGAGAGAGAGAGAGAGAGAGAGAGAGAGAGAGGGGGGGGTGGAGAGAGAGCAGGGGGAAGTGCTAGATGACATGTCCCAGTTGGCAGGAGGGGATGAGAGAAAGATAGAGTGGGAAATAGGTGGGAGTGGGGAGAAAGAAAGACAGAAAAGACAAAGAAAGAAAGAATGCGAGTCTGTATACACTCCCTTTAAAAAATAACTAGAATTATTTAAGATCCTGTTGTTGCTGTTGTTGTTGTTGTTATTGTTGTTGTTGTGATACCATTCTTCTTCTTCTTCTTCTTCTTCTTTTTCTTCTTCTTCTTCTTCTTCTTCTTCTTCTTCTTCTTCTTCTTCTTCTTCTTCTTCTTCTTCTTCTTCTTCTTCTTCTTCTTCTTCTTCTTCTTTTTCTTCTTCTTCTTCTTCTTCTTCTTCTTCTTCTTCTTCTTCTTCTTCTTCTTCTTCTTCTTCTTCTTCTTCTTCTTCTTCTTCTTCTTCTTCTTCTTCTTCTTCTTCTTCTTCTTCTTCTTCTTCTTCTTCTTCTTCCGCGAGCATCTGTGAGCATTTTTGTGAGTGAGTGAGTGTGAGCGAATATGTTTGTGTGTGTGTGTGTGTGTGTGTGTGTGTGTGTGTGTGTGTGTGTGTGTGTGTGTGTGTGTGTGCGTGCGTGTGTGTGTGTGAGTGTGTATGTGTGTGTGCTTTCTTGACATGCAGGAACATTGGACACAATACCTTCTAAACTTTGAGCCATCATCTCCGTGTCTCACTGAGCATAGATGTTGTTTTTTGCTTCCTGCATTATTGCTCACTCATTGCATTTCTTTAAACACTTGCACTTTTCTTTTTTACTTAACAATTCTCGTACCTCTTGTTTGTACCTCCAGACTCCTCCCCCCCCCCTCTCTCTCTCTCTCTCTCTCTCTCTCTCTCTCTCTCTCTCTCTCTCTCCCTCTCTCTCTCTCTCTCTCTGTCTCTGTCTCTCTCTCTCTCTCTCTGTGTCTCTCTCTCTCTCTCTCTCTCTCTCTCTCTCTCTCTCTCTCTATCTCTCTCTCTCTCTTTCTGTCTCCTTCCCCACCTCCTTCATCTCTCTATTCCAGAACACAGGCCATGAAGCAATACTATGAAAACACGCTCGACCAGAACATGATTTAATTCTAGGTTGTCAAACGTCTTGCCCAGCATCTGCCTTCAACCCTCTCCGCTATTTTACAGATTCTACAAAATTGAGGGGACGGAATGTAAATAAATAATAAATGTGAGGCAGCGTGGTGGAATCAGGCTCTCGTCAAAATAATCAAAGAGAAGAAACTTGCATTTTTCAGCCGGTTTGTGAATTTTTATCGAATTTTTGTTTTTTGGCTCAACACTTTTCATGCTCATTAAAGAACTCATTTCTGTGTGGATTTTTCTGAAAAGCGTTGAATAAAGGCACAAAAATGTAAATTTTCAGTTACCACGGACTTTTAAGCTAAGAAAATAACTAATCTTTGCGGCCATTTTCTCACTAATTTTACCTCTGAAAACAGGTGACCCCCACCTCCTTCTTTCGCAAATATCTCGACTAGTATTCAAGATAAATGGATATTTTTTTCCTCCAAATAAAGACAGGTGAATATGCTTTAAGGTGACACCAATAACTCTACATGCCCAAAAATTGACGAGAGCCTGATTCCACCACGCTGCCTCCCAAATAAATAAATTACATTTTTATTGATCGCAGAAGGGCAATTTGGTTTACAGTGGCAGACATATATACATACATACATACATACATACATACATACATACATACATACATACATACATACATACATACATACATACATACATACATACATACATACATACATACATACATACATATACACACACACACGCACGCACGCACGCACGCACGCACGCACGCACGCACGCACGCACGCACACATACACATACACACACACACACACATACATACACACATACATACATACGTACATACGTACATACGTACATACGTACATACGTCCATACGTACATACGTACATACGTACACACATACACACATACACACATACACACATACACACATACATACATACATACATACATACATACATACATACATACATACATACATACATAGTTATGACATGAATACATACATACTTAAATACATACTCAAATACATCATACACTGCCTTGCCAACTAACGTGGACGATCATGGACCTCCACTTCACTCTGTCTTGCGTTAAAGCTAAGGTGTCTGTTGTTCTTGCTGCTCCTAGCCGTGTCGTCATCTTGTCCAGTTTCTTTTCCCTCTGTCTGCCTCCGCCTATCTTTCCATCAAACTTGCCTGTTGTTACAATATTCTCCAATGCTTCTTTCCGCATTTTGTGTCCGATTTGCTTGTCACTTTCTTATATTCGTCATAAGCTGTCTTCTACAATTTGCTTCAACCAAGACATCTTCATTTGTTTTTCTAGCCACTGTGCAGCGCCCGGGGTTTTTTTTTTTTTAGCTAGGGTTGTCGTGTATTGCTCAAGGACACGCCCCAGTGACCGCCCATCTAAACCCCGTGTCACCAACATTTACTTTAGTCTGAACTCACTGCTCCCTTAGCCACTGGGTAAGTGTCAACCGCTTCATAATGTAGGACTTTTGTTCCAGAGCGCTGCGATCATCATCGGTGTGAAGACAACACCTGCATACCTCTCTCCCTGATTGGAGACGGCTTTGAAGATTGCAACTCGTGTGACCATAATGCTGCACAGGGGGACGAGAGTTGGCCTATCGGTACGCAGACTGACCTGCCCTCAACCTTGATAGAAATCATGTTACACTTCTTTCATTTTGACGTATGAGAAGATTTTAACGTTATGAAATAGCTGTACGGTTAAAGCGTGCAACTTTGCGTTCCAGTTATAAAACAAAATTGTATAAGAAATCGCTGTAATTGTAACTGACAAATGAATCCTTAAAGAGGAAGACAAGCAGTATCAAAATGTGGATATTTTGGAGGTGAGTGCAATGTCCTTGTCTTTTCATATGGTCTTGAGCCTCGACAATGTACCAACTGTTTGGGCAATTCTGAAAAGAACACATTTTCTTAAAGTTTCATATTGTCCTAACTCTTTTACCTAAATTTGAAGTTTCCAGCCTCTTACTTATGGTTGAGACAGCATGGTTCAAACAGAGACCTACCAATGTAAACGAGACAGTACAGCTTGGGCCAGGCCGCGAATCTGACCAATCCTGTGACAACAGGAACTGCGGCGGTAAACTCAAACATGGCTGATTCTAAGAACACACACTGTAAGTGGTGGGCAATACATTGGACTAATAAAAAAAACAGACGACCTGAAAAAGTTTTTTTTATCGTTTTCCTAAAGACCCTGAAAGGTAAGTCAAATGGGGGATAAGTAGATAAAGCTTAAATAGCGCATTATTCAGAGAAAATTTGTTTCAAAACACACACCTTTGTATTCACCATTAATTAAAACGTGTGTTGTAACTAATAGATAGTTGATCTAGTAGATCTAGATCTATATCTATATTTAGATCTAGATCTAGATTCTAGATATAGATAAATCTGTTGTAATTCTAAGTTTTAGATTTAGGCTTCCTCGCATCTGGAGATAGTTTCTTTGGTTTAGATCTATCTAGACCTAATTCAGTGCTCATCTCCCAGTCAAGATCTAGATCTAGATTCTTTGGCACCTCTTCTTATATACAAAGGTCAGACTTCATTACAAAGTGAAATGTTTTGCACAAGTTCACCAAAACAAGCAGAGGAATGCAGGAATATTTCAACATTTGTAAAACAAAGCAAATTGGATTTAGCAGTACACTTGCATTAGGAAATAGATATGGTGAGTTGTATATAAATCTCTCTTGCTCTTTCTATCTCTCCATTTTTCTCTCACTTTCTTTTCCTCGTCTTTTTCATTGTTGCTGTTGAATAATTTATGAAGCTACTTGTGTTTGATATGCCAAAATTGTCTAGAATTTTAATGTTGTTATTGCTTCTCATAATCGTTATTGTTGTTGTCTTCCTCTCCCTTTCACTTTCTCCTCATTGATGATGTTGGTGTTGCGCTACTCTTGCTCCTGATGTTGTTGTCGTTGTTATTATTGTTCTTTCCCCCGCCTCTCTCTCCCCTCTCTCTCTCTCTCTCTCTCTCTCTCTCTCTCTTTATTTCTGTATTTATTCCCTTTTATTTATAGTTTTCCACTGTTCTGTAAATAATTGTCCTCGCTTATTCGTCCTTCCTAAGCAGTCTGTCAAACTGAGGGGTTTACCCTGAGGTTCCAAATAAGTGCCCCCCCCCCCCT
>NW_004797409.1:876742-879121 GCF_000002075.1 Aplysia californica | reverse complement strand
TGGGGTATATGGGGTTATTGGTATGAGCCGATTACTGGACAATCTCTTAGAAATCCCAAAGTTTTGGGGTATATGGGGTTATTTGTATGAGCCGATTACTGGACAATTTCTTAGAAATCCCAAAGTTTTGGGGTATATGGGGTTATTGGTATGAGCCGATTACTGGACAATCTCTCAGAAATCCCACAGTTTTGGGGTATATGGGGTTATTGGTATGAGCCGATTACTGGACAATCTCTTAGAAATCCCAAAGTTTTGGGGTATATGGGGTTATTTGTATGAGCCGATTACTGGACAATTTCTTAGAAATCCCAAAGTTTTGGGGTATATGGGGTTATTGGTATGAGCCGATTACTGGACAATCTCTTAGAAATCCCACAAGCCAATTCCGATGCAGGCTTCTTTTTAAGGCTTAAGTGTGTGCAACAGCCCCTATCTTTTGACAATGAGAGAGAATTTGACCAGGCTGAATTCTGCTGATGTTGTGCCAGCAGGTGACTCATATATTGGGGACGATGTCCTATAACTTTTCCAAGCAGAAGAAACTTCCAAAGTTCTGAATCTTTATTATCATGCCCAGTTCAAAATATATTCAGTAAGCCTAGGCAACATTAAGACAGAGGCTGCAGAACTTAACAATTTTGTCTCTGCAAAAAAGTCGTTCTGTGTTCATTTTCAACTGGAACATTATAATATAATAAAACTGTCATGCTGCTTGGGAATTTGAAAGCGTTCCACTTGAAGATGGAGCCGAGTTTTTCTTGAATGATCATATGCATTATCATTTTTTCTTTTTTTTTTAAATTCTTGTGACATGCAATTGGCATCTCACAGATGACAGTTATTCTCTCTTGTAAATCTGTCCATCTCCGCAAACCGCCATCTCCTCCAAGTTGATGCTCCATCAATCCAATTCTTTTTTTCTTTTGTTCTTTTGGTTATTTCAAACTGGCTTGAAAGATGCACCAAGAATGTACAACTTCGCCGTGGCCATAGACAAGATTCATTTGTCAAACGCTGCTAATCGAACCTCAATAATCCAAGTCACCTTAAGAGACATCACAGCCGGGGCCAACTCAGTGTTCTACGGTGTATTTAAAGATGCCATCGATTCATTCACGGTGAGTACTTTGTTCTCTCCCCCCCCCCTTTTTAATCTTACTGGAATTTTTTTTGTTGGGGGGGGGGGGGGCTTTCATAACGAGCGACCACTATGAGACAGAGTAGAATATAGAGGGCTAGGGGTAGGGGTAGACCTAGGGGTTGGGATAGATCTAGGGGTAGGGGTAGGTCTAGCGGTAGGGTACGGGTAGGGTTAGGTTAAGTGTTTGGATTAGGGTCGTTAGGCTTAGGGTTAGATCTGGGCCTCTTCTTTGTTATTTGTTGGGGTGGTCGCTTGTTACGAAGTGGTTCCCTCCTTTTATTAATATCTGGTAACTGTGCCCCCCTCCCTTATTTTCTTTTTTTATTACCACCCCCCCCCCTTTATTTGGAAGCTCACAGCGCACAAACAACTTGTTTTCATTCACCCACATTAGAATAATAACAGGTCTAACACGAGTTTGTTTACCGCCGCAGGCTATAAATAGAACAGCTCTCTTCGCGTAGGCTGCGTGTAGTGCTGGTTGTCACGGACAGCGACGCAAGCTGTACTGTCTCGTTTATATTGCTAGGTCTCTGGTTCAAATAAGACTACGCAATGCCACTTTACAGACGCCCAAGTCTTTTCTTAGGCAGAAAAAAAATAAAGATTTTTAAAAAGAAAAGATTGAACTTGCAAAATGAACGGACGCGTTTTTCAAGTCCTGAACCCTTGATTTTTGTCACTGCGACCCATGGTAAGTTTATTATCTACCTAATTAGAACATAAAATTAAATGGACGATAAAAATTTTCAAAACCTGCATGTCATTAAACCCCATTCCATGGCAAAAGTGAATGTAGTATTATGTTTAAGTCTTGAGTATGTTCCGTTAAGAGCGTGTTTTATTTAAAACTATTTAAATTTAACTAGATTATAAGAGTGCAAACAAGGAAAAAAGAGTATTTGCCACCAATGCTTAATGTTACACGCTTCGGCCACGACATTTTCAACAAAATTTGAATGTCTAATTAATTTTCTTAATTCAGAGAAATTTACACAAATTGTATCAGATTATTTGGTTATTCATAAGAACTACTCCACCTGGACTGATTCGAGTTCTGCAAAAGTTTGGCGGATGTATTGACCACAATTCACTTTTTGGCTTTGTTTCTTTAGATAGATAGATAGATAGATAGATAGATAGATAGATAGATATATAGATAGATAGATAGATAGAAAGACAGACAGATAGATAGATAGATAGATAGATAGATAGATAGATAGATAGATAGATAG
>NW_004797409.1:873394-876642 GCF_000002075.1 Aplysia californica | reverse complement strand
CGAACAGACTTCAGCACGTGGTTTTGACCTCTACTTTTCAGGTAAGCAATTTAACTAAAATTCAGTTCACGTTCGTAATGAAGTCTGACATCATTTTTTCCAGCCAACACGTGTAACCTTATCTCATCTTTGTTTTCAGGTCTCCCCTCTCTCTCTCCCTCTCTCTCTCTCTCCCTCTCTCTCTCCCATTCTCTCTCTCTCTCTCTCTCTCTCTCCCTCTCTCTCTCTCCCTCCCTCACTCTCTCTCTCTATGTTTTTACGTCCCTCATCGACAAAATTTAGATGATTTAGGAGTCGGACCTTGACCCTGTCCGTCCGTGCCAGCCTTAGGTTGTGAGAGATACAAGATCCCAGCCCAGTAAATAAGCCGAGACAGACGATAAAAATACTACCTGCTCGGGAACCGAATTGGGGTCTCCTGCATTCGAAGGTGAAGCCCCTGACCGCTACTATCAAGACGCTAGTGTAAAAACAAAAAAAGATGAACCAGGAGATCATAAAACAAATAGACGAGAGAACACAGACGTAGTCAAATAAAGAAAAATACAAATTCCAAATGAGGGAATAACAATGTACATGTAGCACAGATATCCCTCCCTACCCTCCCATCCCCCGTTAAAGAAGTCCGAGTCAGGTGAAGAGATGTTACATTAGGAGAATTGTGCATTGAAATAACAACTAAGCTGTTTAATTTTAATACCACAGAAAGACACTGAGCTCTACATCATCAAAGAGTAAGAGAGATTACTAGCTGTCACGATTGAAGACCATGAAGGAGCTCTGAGCATCGAAGGCAGGACTATGACAAACTTTCGTTTTGCGGACAACATTGAGGGCTTATTTGGACAAGAGAAAGAGTTGGAAAACTTGATAGATCACATCGAAGAGGCCCCTATACATATGGCATGCAAATCAGTGTCGAGAAAATCTAGATGGTGACAAATCGCTAACTCGGAATCACATAGTTCTACCTGCTCGGTACCTAGTTTTGATAAATTTGACGTGAACGATTTTGAATTTCACACAATGTCAAGCTTTTTCGAATGCCGTTATTTGAATATTTTAATAACGACTCGTCAAATATTTTTACGATATTGATAGAGCAGATCGAACATTTGATTTCTGACCTCATGGTCTTAGTAACACAAAACAGCCAAAGTGTAATTTTTAAACAGAACTCTATAATTCTGAGGTAGTGAAATAACACAAACGGCATCAGCACTGACATCGCCTTAGACAACCAAAAAATCGAGACCGACTGTAACTCCTATGGGGAGCGCTGGAGGTTATGGAGTGAAAGGCCAACTTTTAAAAAACATCATGGCTCTTTACGAGGGCAGAGTCCATCAAAGAAGCAAAGACATATTATGACAACCCCAGCACAAAATGCTCTTCAGTACGTCGATAAACAGAGCACCTTATATTACAACCCCAACAGCTTACGAGAACATACAAATAGCCTGCATGAAAAGTGAAAAGGGTACCAGATGAGAATCAGAATTGCAAAAACAGAAGTAATGAAAGTAAGCAGAAACCTAGGCTCGCAAAAAAATCACCGTCGACGGTGAACAAATCAAACAGAATGAGGATTTTAAATACTCGGGGAGCATAATAACACATGACGGAAAATTGGACAGGGACATCGAAATGAGGACCCAAAAACCAAATTCAGTAACCTACTAATTGTCACCATATTTCACCAATAAACACGTTAAACACCTACGAAAGGAAGTGAACAGGCAGCATATTCCTTCCAACACTGTCTTACCAGTGCCAGATATTGGGGCTAAACAGAGCATAAAATGGAAGATACTAATTGCATTTGAAATGAAAATGTATTAATGTCCAAAGGAAAGACTACTATATTATAAGGAAGGGGACTGAAACCGGTTATGGAACATATAAAACATCAAAGGATCAAGTGTTTCGGTCATATGATGAGAATTTTACCAAATCAATCAACTGCATGAGCTTACAACTCAAGAGAGTTAAAATACAAAGGCAGGGGCAGATCACGCAAAACTTAGCCGGCTGGTGCAAAAGAGGTCCTCCAAAAGAATAACATATCAACAGCAGAAGCCATCCACCTAGTCCCGGAACGAAAAATTGCCCCCCCCCCCCCCCTCGACATCTAAGGATACAAAAGTAAGGATGAAAGAAAGAATGAAAAAAAAGACCACAGATTTACATATCTGGGTACTATAATATCGGATGAAGGATCCAAGCCGTAAAGTACTTGCCCTGTCAGCCCAGATCACAGCGGCAGTGACCTAACGAAAGTTCAATTGGAACGACAGGAACATCGCAGTCGGCTCCAAGTCTGCATTAGGGTTTTACATGGAAGTGCATATACGACATAAATACGGGTCCCTCCATTCTCTAATTTTTATAGATTTACTTATTCTTGTTTTTCAAATAACAGCTCATTCTGTTCTTTTGTTGTAGGCCAATATAGACGTTACAGCCATCCCATTACTACAATGCGAGTTCCCTATTGGCTACAGCAAGGTTTGTGACTTCTACCACGACTGTGGGGACGATGAGGATGAGTATTTGTGTGGGAGTAAGTACATTGTTTTACTTACCGCGCAAGCTACACATTATGAAAATTTAAGGAAACAGATGTTGTTTTTTCTCTGCTAGTTTTTCTTTTATCTTAATTCGTGTCAGCTCACATGTCTATCTATATAGAGAGAAAAAGGCAAAATTGGAAAAGAACAACCAAGAGGAAAATGGAATTGAGATGAAACATAAGACCTCTTTCCAAGGTTAGGTCAAAACAGCTGACGGCGCTAGACTCAGGATTTTGAGCATGACAGGGGGAAGGGAGTTGAGGTGAGGATTTTGTGAATATTTTATTCCCCATTGCTGAACATTATAAATGTTGAAACTGGTACGGCCTTGCTTACGCCCAGTAAACATAAGGTCTTCAAAAAAAGTATAATACAGTAAAACACGGATAGGTCGAACACAGAAGACTCGAAATCCCGCATCCGTCGTACTGTGCCTGCGGTTTTCTTTTTTTTCGGATCCCTCAAACTACCGAGGCCGGTCCCGACGAATTCGAGCTATCCGTGCTATACTGTATGTGCATTTTAAGACAAACATTCATTTCTTTCTTTCTTTGTTTATAATAACACATCGACAATGTCTACGTATAAAACATACAAACTAATTTTTTCACCCCGATTCGGATCTTTCATCAAAAGAATGCTGTAATAAGAAAATAGAACCCTCCCCCCCAAACC
>NW_004797409.1:872108-873294 GCF_000002075.1 Aplysia californica | reverse complement strand
TAGATAGATAGATAGATAGATAGATAGATAGATAGATAGATAGATAGATAGATAGTGTCAACAGAAATTAATTGAATTTTCGAACTCAGATTTGAGTCTCGGAGATTAAGAAGTTTTAACAGTAGACAAATCATGTTATCTCTGAACAATTCCTGTCTGTGGCTTCTTTTCTCTTTTGCAGGTGAAAAATTCATAAGAAACAGCTGCTTATTTATTTGCAACCAAAAAGAATGCATCAACTACACTCAGTTAATGGACGATGTCCAGGATTGCAGAGGACCTGAGGGCCCCCTGGATACAATTCTGAAATTGCTGGAACGTGAGTTTAGAACAACAGACGAATCAAATAATATTCCTATGGTGTAAGCCTAGATCTATGCTACATCAATGTGTGCTGTGTGCTAGAGAATTAGGAGAATGAAAACAAGGGGGGATGAAAATACTTTTTTCTCTTAAGGGGGGCTACACCCCCAAAATCAAAATTCGGCTCAAATCGTGGAATTTGAGTTGTAGACATTTTTAGCTTCCTCAGCCTCTCCTATAACTATTTCATGGCATAAGAACCCCCAAAAACCGTATTGTTTCCCATACCGGACATGTTTGTAACCGCCATTTCCTCATAAAGTCAGTATTATATTTTTCTTTATCGGCCGTTTTCTCAAGATGCGACTTTTCTCTATACTTTTTTGAATAACCACCATTTTTTCATCCAATCTTCATGAAATTTTCACAGAGTGAAGAGCAGAGGTAATACTAAATATTTGTCTGTTGAATTTTTGATATATGGAATAGATTTTTGTTGGTGGTGTCCGGAGTTTGGATTTTCACGGATTTTTCGCAAACTTGAATGCTACCTCAGGAAAAAATTCATTAAAAATTTTCTAATTCGATTAAGAAAAAAACTACAGACTAATTTTTTGATCTAATGTTTGTGAACACGCATGCAAAAAAAACCAATCAATTTCCATGAGCGATAAGTGCGGTATTCATTACGTAAGGCATGTCAATAAAATCCAATATGGCGGCGTATCCATGGTAACGAAACTTTTTTCAAAAATATGATGGCGGGTTTTATAACTCCTTACTATGCTCGTTATATGTGTGAAATTTGTTAAACTTCGGTCCAGTAATAAGCGAGATAGCCTCCAGGTGTAGCCCCCCCTTCCCCCCCCCCCCCCACACACAC
>NW_004797409.1:854608-869608 GCF_000002075.1 Aplysia californica | reverse complement strand
TTGTTGTAACCCTCTCCAGTTGGGGCTATTGTAACACTTAGATGTGTAATTTACCAATATATGTTATAAAAGTTAAGTAAAATATTCCTTTATTTATTTTTTTATTATTTTATTTATTTATTTATTTATCTTTATTCACTCATTTTCCTTTGTGTTCACACTAAGACTAGCAACTAATTTCAAAATCCAAAATGCTGCTAAACACAAAAGTGCCAACTGATACAACTGGGCAGGGTTCTTTAAAAAGGAAAACAAATACTAAACTGCTGATCTGATGTGTTTCTAATCGCTGCCAATACGTTTCTCGTACTAATATTTCATGACATTTGTGAGAGATTCCAACACCTGTTCAAACAAATGGCAGAGGAAACTTGAAAATGTAATCACCCAATCACTGTGTGGCATGAATTGAGGTGCACCAGTATTGATAGAATGGCCATGCGTTGCATATCAAGTAAATCGATCATTTTGTCTCTGCAACAAAAATATTTTGTTACCATAGTTTCAATCAGATCGGAATACAGATCAGTCACCAAAAAAATGAAATGTGCATATTATTATTTTGTTTAGAAGGCATTGTTTTTGTGTAGAGCATTAACTCTTTGGGCATGGAATCTATTACATTTTTTAGAATAATTTTCTGTCAATTTATCCCAAATGTCACTGAGAGTTACAAACAAAGGGTCTGAATTGAGAGCAGAATCATTTTCCTTCAGCTGCTGTTTCATTTGGCTTCACCTATAGGATTTATGTAGGTGCTATTTACTGGTCACCACTCCACCGTTGATATGGTTTGGTTTTCCAAGAATTTTCTAGTGGCCTTGAGCCTGGGAGAAAGTACTTTTCCACGTATGGAGATGTCTATTTGAATGACACCATAACGAAAATAAGGGTACATGTGCAGAAAAAGCATGTATCGTTCTCTACACGAAAGGAATGGCTCCTAAACAAAATTCCAGTAAGCACGACATAATGTGTTGTTACGTCCAGATTTTCCGTGATATTTTTGACTGCTCTGTTTTTCAATCAGTTGAAAGATAAATATAATCAGAAGATTGTATTCATTACCGAGACCATAAAATTCTTGAATCATTTGATATTCAATAAATGTCCACTCCACCGATGTCGATGCACCTGAATACACGTGCGAACACGCTTTTATGTTTCTCTGATTTCACACAATTTTGCCAGGTCTAATTTTTTCAGGTCAATTTTTGAGTATCCATATTATGTCGTGCAATTCTTTACATAAATGAAATATGAATGTGTCAGGTGATGCAGAATGTATTTAGCTTCAAATTGGTATGCTACATGAGTGTATAGTAGAAGGCCTTAACACGATGATTGGGTGATTACAATTTCAATTTTCTTTTGGACGCCACTTCCTGACACCCTATCTCTTTTTGCTGTTCTCTCACTGTCTCGTTTTCTCTCTTATTCTCTATCGCTCTCTTTCCCTCTCTCCCCCCCCCCTCCCTCCCTTTCTGTATCTATCTATCTATCTATCTATCTATCTATCTATCTATCTATCTATCTATCTATCTATCTATCTATCTATCTATCTATCTATCTATCTATCTATCTATCTATCTATCTATCTGTATATCTCCGTCTCTCTCTCTCTCTCTCTCTCTCTCTCTCTCTTTCTCTCTCTCTCTCTCTCTCTCTCTCTCTCTCTCTCTCTCTCTCTCTGTGTGTGTTGTGCGTGAGCATGTGTGTTTGGAGACAGAAAATCCAGAGAGGGAGATCAAATGGACACACCAGGGGCATTGGTTTGTAGATATCAGGGCTCAACAGTACTGTTAAATGTGGTTTTCATGTATTTCGTCATATGTATGATTTTATTAATATAAGAGAGCGACAGGCAAATTTCTTCGGACACACAATGCGGAAAAAAGCATTGGAGAATATTGTAACATCAGGCATTCCATTTGATGGAAAGAGATGCAGAGGCAGACAGAGGGAAAAGATACTGGACAAGATGACAACATGGCTAGGAGCAGCAAGAACAACAGACACCATTGCTGCAACGCAAGACAGAGTGAAGTGGAGGTCCATGATCGCCAACGCCAGTCGATAAGGCACCGGATGATGATGATGATGATTTTATTAGGCCTATTTATCGGTAATGACGTCGTATTCAAGCAATGCTTTTCAAGAGCCTAACTTTCAAATGAGCCAAGCAAGGTGCCCCACCCCCGACCTTCCCCCTCCCCGAAAAAAGCAACTACCAATGCTGTCTTTAGCTACCCTTATATATGTGCTTTTCAATAGAATAATTACAGTATCAAATAATGTTTGAGTAAGCCAAGGTTACTTCAACGATGCAAGCGCTTCAGAGACTTGAGATAGTGACACAGAAAGTAGATGAATGGCCACAGAAGCCCTGCTGAGTAGACAGAACATTCTCTCCTTTGTTCCACGAAATATAAACGCTGTGCACATTTTATCATTTATCCCCCCTCCTTTAATTGCTTCTCATCGTTTTACAAAGACGCTTGCTCTGCTTTTGGAACGCACTATTTGTGTTTTCTAAAAAGGAATACAGTCAGACCAAACGTAATTTTTAACTTGCTCCAAATTGGTGGTGCAAAGAGCAGGTTCATGCACCTTTCTTTTTGTGCGGGAAGAACAATGCCTAGATTTCTCTACAGTGGCAAAAATAACTTTGGTACAAAGATTTTGTTTGCTCCCAGCAGACACTACATTCTACCGCTAGCGGTGCGACGAGCTTAATAAACCATCCTCGCCGTCTGTCTCTTCACTGGCGCTGCCAGCGGGTGATGGATCGCAAGGATGTTGCAGGCCTAATGTAGATCTAGAGCACTGACTGGTTTAGAACAATTAGAAGGGGGGGGGGGGCGCTGAAGGTCGGGGTTAGGTGGAGCGCTGGCACCAATTGCACCTATGGCTCCCCGCCACTGAAAAACAACATTGCTGTTTGTTTGTTCATTATCAAAAAACCCACTAAATCGCGATTAGAATCTATCTCGAAACCATGATTTCAAGAAAAATGCGTTTTATCAGATAACGACAGTATATAGTAATAATAATGATTTATTTTATAATAATAATGATAACAATAATAGTAGTGGTAATAATAATAACAATAATAATAAATACTTTTTCAGCTGTAGATAACGTAGCGATGAAACACACCTTCATCTGCATGCACTCACGCCAGTTTCTCCACCCAAACTCTATCTGCGATGGAAAGAAGGACTGCGTTAATGGGGACGATGAGATAGACTGCTTCGTCAGCTGTAGATCGGGATTTATCTGCGCGACTGGCGCTGTCATAGTGGACGACTACAACACATCCATGGTAATGAAATCAGTGTCTGGCTTATTGTTTCATCGTTTTTGAAAGTTTTACCATCTACTAATATCACAAAATGGGTGCTTGGAGTGTGCCACTGAAGGCCCTGCTTCCTTACCTTCTCTCTGCTGTTTCTGTCTGTCTTTCTTACTTTTTCTCCTGTACTCGATAACTACTGTACTGTGTCGATATGCTCTCCCTTTATTCATTCAAACAGGCTCAAAAAGATTTAGGAGGAGGGGTCAAGAGTGGTTACTAGACAGGTCTCCAGAGAGAATAGAGCTATTCTCAGTACTAAAAAAAAGCACCAAAAGAACCCGAACACAATAAGAACGCATCATTGAATTTAGAAGCCCTAAAAGCCATTTACTTTGGTAAAGTTCATAAACTGAGCAGCCATCACTTCCTACTGTAATGTAAACGTGAAATAAATGCTGCCAGCAAACACACGTACACTCGCCCGCGCGCACGTACGCGCGCACACACACACATACACACACACACATACACACACACACACACACACACACTCTCTCTCTCTCACACACACACACACACACACACACACACACACACACACACACACACACACACACATATGCACACGCCTACACATATACACACACTCACACTCGCACACACACACACACACACACACACACACACACACACACAAACACACACACACACATACAAACACACATACACACACACGCACACACACACACACACGCAGGCGTTTTAGATACCGCAAAGCGTGAATAGAAATCAGTCAAATGCACTCGCAGAGGATATTTCAAAACAGAGTTCCGATAAATGTACGTACAGCAGCAAGTAATGATTTTAATGAAACGAAGTTGACAGTACATGTTCCTTTTGCGTAAATAATACTGGAATACTCGTTTCTTTTGTGATTGCCTACAATTTTAAAGCATTGAAAAAAGCAGTTAATTCCAAAAGCATGTTAATGATAATATTACAATTTACACAATAGCTTAATTTCAAAATATTGTGTGTATTGAAAAGTATATTTACATGTCTTGGTTTAATCTTTTGCTATTGGCTTTCATTATAAGATATCGACAAGCCGTAAGCATTTAACTAATCATTTCTTCCCTCTTTTCATTCTGTTTCCTGAAGTACCGGTCTCGACCCAAAATAACAATTATTGCTTCTTTGACATCTGGCCAGGATGCATTGTTAGATGTATGAATATTATAAATTTGCTGCAGTCATAAAAAAGGCACAACATGAAATGGTAGCCCACACCCTTATTATATCTACTGAAGAAGTGAACGAACGGCACACGTATGGACATCATTGTTCATTATTTCTTTGTATCCTTGCAGCCATTGCAAAACATTGACTTCATCGATCCACGAACTCGATACATCGACCTCAGTGGAGTGGATCTCAGCACCGTCTTCCAAGAGATTTATTTCTGGTATGGACGTCTCAAGAGCGTCCTTTACCTCAAGCTCGCTGGATGCAATATCACAAGCTTCCTCAAAAGGTTTGGCTGACACGTCTACAGAAAAGAGATAAGGCCATGGCTTATTCAAAACTGGTCTAAAGACACATTTTTCTTGCATATAATTTTTATTGTTTTTTTTTAAAGCTAGTTTGATTCTTCTTCCAACTGCAAGTCAGCGTCATCAGCAGCCACTGTGATTGTATTTTTGTGTATGTGTTCTATGGGAGCTCATGTGGTCGAGCGAGAGGTTACGGTGTTCGCCTCTCACTCAATAGGTCCCAGGTTCGAATCCAGACAACGACAGAAAATTGTCTTCTCTCAAATGTTCTCCTTACACCTCCCTTTCTGCTCTCTAACAATGTTCTGTAGTCTACGTTCGTCTCCACTTTCTGCCTCCACCCCCTCACCCGGGCAATTTTCAAAATTTCGTATCAACTGAAAATGTGTAATGTGCCCTGCGCCCTCATATGACCTTTTGCAGTTGCGAGCGCTGTAAAAAAAACTTACCAAAAATATGTTAGGGGGGCATTTGCATTTCAAAGGATTGTTTTCTTCTTTATTTCTTTATTTCTTTATTTTTTTCTTTCTTTCTTTCTTTCATTCATTCATTCTTCTCGCCTCTCCCTCACCGTATAACTATGCATGTACATATCTATAGCTATCGATATATTAATATTATGAAAGATTTCCACAGTGGAAAAGTGTGAGGGGAGGGAGGGGGGGGCTAAAAAAAATTACCCTTATCATTTAAAACTGCATGTTGGTGTAACGTCTAATAGATTCAAATAAATTGTCTACTGCGGTTGTCAACTGGTGATAGCAAGGGAGTACAGGAACTGATTGTTTACTAAGCGCTGATAGTGGGGAAACACTCTGGTCTGTTACATTTATGCTAATGAGCTCTTACGTTCAAAGTGTTTTGACTGGATTCAGAAATTGTTTAACACACTTGATCTGAAATAATACTGTTTGTTTTCAGTTCTAATTTTTTTATAACCCGTTCTTCGTACTCATCATATCATCACCAATAATAATTGTAATAACGGTTGCATATTCTGAAAACAGAAAAAAGTGTTTCGCCTAATTTGGAGGATACATGATCTGACTCGGACCCCGGCGATCTATATCTAACTGTGGACTTATACACCCCAGTCTCTATCAAATATTTTCTTTATCCTTTTAAAAGGTAATTTGTATTTTTGATCTACTACTTCCTTTCTTTTTCAGCTCCCACTACCCTCGTAAGTCTCGGAATTTCCAAGCGCTGCACGAGCTGGATCTACGTAAAAACCCCATCACTGAGTTTGGCTCCGACAAACCCAACATCATAAGGTAGCAAGGTTTCCTATTTCTCTACCAACATTCGCATAAGACAGGGTTCATCCTATGACATAAACTGGAAACAAATTGACGGGTTCTTAAAAATGGATATATGAAAGGAAACTGTATGTACAAAAATAAGGTAAAAGAATATTCTACTGCGGAAAAGGAATAATAAACACTGCAGGCTAACACATCGAACACGCAACGTCCAAAAAAACAGCCTGTATTTTAAGTATGCCCTGCTTTCTGCCCTGTGTCGAGCTGGCCAGAGAAGCGTAATACATCACGAACTTAACTGCCCTTACGAATACTCCAACGTCGGATCTGGGTTGAGTCCAGGACATTGTCTCCTTCGTCCCAGATTGTTGTCCTCCCAGATCGATGTCCTAGATATGATATTAAACTCTATGTCTTGACTTGCGTTGTGTCAAGGAGAGCGTTTGGCGTCAACAACACTGCTTTACTATACACATGTATGGTTGTCCACCCTCCAACACGCTATAGCTAAAAAAACAACAAAGTACGTTGCTAATTCTTAAGGTCTGTATCTGCTGGGGGGTTTACAGAGTCTTAATAGGAACTAATGAAGACGTTTGGTTTACTTGTTTTTGGTCTTCGTAGGATAGGAATAGGTAAAACACGAACATTCCCAGGAGCAGACGTTGGAAGCGACCACGACCTTGTGATGATGACCTCCACCTGAAGAGGGTTTAAAAGCAAGGAAACACAAGGATGAAGTTTGATCTCGAAAAACTAAAGGGCCCAGAGGTAGCAGAAGCCTTCCAAGCCATGACAGGAGGAAAGTGTGCACCACTCACTGTCATTGATGCTGATAACAATAATGACACAGACATGGACGCGTGGATCAACACCTCCAATACAGCAGTGACTGAAACAGCCAGTCAGATTCTCGGAAAACACCGACGAGTCAATAAGCCCTAGGTCACAACTGACATCCTTAACCTGTGTGACAAAAGGAGAAAACTAAAGGAGAAAAAGAAACAACCAGATGGTGCAAAGGAGTACAGAGCAGTAGGCCAAAAAATTTAAAAAGTATGAAAAGGGCAAAAGAAAATTGGATCGAGGAACAATACCAAATAATTGAAGGCAGCCTGAGGACAAAACAACAGCAAAAAAGCATACCAATTACTGTAGTAAAGGACCTGACATGCACTAAAGAAGGGCGCACCACCACAATTCAAGACAAACAAGGAAAATGCCTGACAGAGGAACCAGACATTTTGAAAAGATGGACAGAATACTATTCACAATTGTACAACTACAAAGCCACGGAAAACCCTGAGATACTAAACGTTCCCCCAGCAACCAACATGGAAAACATCCCAGGAGAATTAATACAGGCTGGGGGAAAGGACATGATAAGCGCTCTGACTGTCAACTGTAATAAGATCTGGCAGACAGGAGAATGGCCAACACCAGGGACACTATCACTAGTGATTACATTCCCCCAAAAAGGTAACCTGCAACTATGTCAGAACTACCGCACCATCAGTCTAATAAGCCACCCCAGTGAGGTTATGTTGAAGATAATGCTGAACAGATTGAAACCACAGGCAGAGAAGATCATTGCCAAAGAGCAGGCAGGTTTCAGAGCAGGGCACAGAACAACAGAACAGATTTTCAACCTCAGGATACTGTGTGAGAGGTACCTCCAACATCAACAAAACCTATACCATATCTTCGTGGATTTTTAAAAGGCCTTCAACAGGGTCTGGCATGCAGCCTCATGGGCAACCATGAGGAAATATAGTATCAACGCCAACCTGATCAACGTCATACAACAACTATATGACAAGCGCAGTCTACCTTAAAGGCAGCATGGGGGATTGGTTCAGGACAACGGTCGGGGTGAGGCAAGGCTATTTGCTCTCTCCCACTCTCTTCAGCATCTTCCTTGAACGAATCATGACTGACACACTGGAAGACCGCAATGGAACAATCAGTATTGGAGACAGGACAATCACTAACTTGCGTTTTGCCTGCCGATGACATCGATGGATTAGCAGGAGAAGAACAGGAGCTCGCCACATTAGTGGAGCGGCTGGACACAACCTCAGGAGCCTACGGCATGGATATCAGGGCCGAGAAAACCAAGCTAATGACCAATAACACCAATGGCATCACAGTGGACATCAAAGTCAGGGGCGAGAAACTTTAGACCGTCAACAGCTTCTAATACCTTCGATCAATCGTCTCAGATGAAGGCTCAAGGCCAGAAATTCTCTCCAGAATCGCGCAAACAACAGCTGCGCAGTCAAAACTGAATCCTATTTGGAGGGACAGAAACATCATGCTCAACTAAAAAATCAGACTAATGCGCTCACTGGTCATCTCAATATTTTTATACGCCTGAGAGTCGTGAACACTGACAGCAGAATAAGAAAAAAAGATTCAGACCACAGAGATGAGATGTTACCGCAGACTCCTTGACATCTCGTACAAAGACCACGTTTCAAATGCTGTAGCACAAAAGAGAATCACCAACGCAGTGGGGCAGCATGAAGATCTACTGACTACTGAGAAGAGATGAAAATTAAAATTAAATGGTATGGGCCTGTCACAAGATCCATAGGAATTGTCAAAACAATCCTGCATTGAACCGTACAAGGAAAAAGAAAGAGAAGAAGGCAGAGAAGGTGATTGTGGAACAACATTACAGAGTAGTCAGGAAATACGATGGGTGACAGTCTTAGGAAAGCAGAGGACAAACATAGATGACGAGAGCTGGTTTTCAGATGAGGTGGTGCCCTCACGGTTGCCCCTACCATGGGATAGAAGAAGAGGAAGGATAGGTATGATAAAGTTGAAGCGATGTGGAGTGCTCGAACTATGCTTCTTACTGAACTCAGTGCTTCTAACATCTTCTAAGTGTGCAATAATGAAGTGGCGTAGCGTCTTATGGATGCGTCCACAAGCTCACTGGCTGGAACTGGTCATCACCAGAAGAACCCAGTTTGGTTTTGTCTTCCACACCTGCGGACGTCACACCCACTTCCTCGTGGCCAGCAGGGCAAAATCCCTGCCGTATCACTCAAAGAGAAAAGTCCTAACCCGGACAGACACCTGCTTTGTCACGGGTACAGAGAAGAAACGAGCAGCTGGCAGCAGCCTTGGAGACCGATTTAGGTTCGTGGTGTCTGGGGTCTTGTGGTTAGGCTGATGGGCTGGCAATCGAAGGGTTGTGCATTCGAATCCTGTCACGGGTCCGACTTTGTGCAATCGGCGGAAAGATGCTTTAGGCGAATTTCTCTCACTTCATTCCGTGGGAATGGGTACCTGCTTGGCTATGGACAGGGAACAATCTTGTCAGTTTGTTAGTTTTTAAAGCGCTTGACAGACATGCTTCCCAAAAAAGCAGATAACGTTCCAGAGTGTGCTTGAGTCTGCTGAACATCTCATCTAAGACTTCACACGAGAAAATAGAAGGCAGAAGCATCGACTGATATGAAGCAAGCGAGAACAGTGATAGATCCAGTGATAGAAGTGAAACGATAAGCTTTCTGTGCCTTAAAGGAAACACGTGACGCTCAGGAACAACTGGAGACAGAGACTAACACGAGCAAATAACTTGACGATGTTGCCTCCTCCACATTTTCTATAGATTATATTATTATAGCTCCCTTCTTTCATTTATGCAAAATACTGTTCTCTTACACGATTAAAAATTTGATTGTCAATCTCAACTAGAAATGCCCTCAGTAAGCCTGAGACATCCTTGCAGCACACACTGAGTTTCCGACATACAGTATACACTTTGGGCCAAGATGTGAAAAATGGAAACATACCTTAAAAATAAAAAGTTTTGAATACCCCAAAATCTGGCCTGATTTGAGAGGGGCTTTTTAAGCTGCCCGGAAAGGCATCAACGCGACGCAGCCTCTAATCATAAATTGTGAAAGTTCCGTATAGTGATCACATTTGTTGGTGTATCAAAATGTGCCACTCTTTGGCATTGAAAATTATTTTTGACAAGCTTGATCAAGATCTATTTACATTCTACTTTTTTGTTTGTTGACATTTGTTCCAAAGTCATGGCACGGCAATCTCTCTATAAAATATTTCAAAGCAAAAACAAAATGACGTCTCATTTCGGTAGTTTCAGTATGGGGGAGTGATCTTTCACACATTGAGACCTAATTAAAGCTCTCTTTGAGAGAATGGAACAAAAGTGATTAGTAAAAACAGTTCCGTTAGAACAGGTGATGGTGTTTATACAGCACTGATCTACATTTGTTTATGTCCTTTGAGAATGTGTACCTGATAATAAGGACAATGATTGTCAGTAAAATGTTGAATGCAACGAGTCCAAGGAAATGACCAGAGACATGTGTAAAGTAAGGACACACCGAAGAAGACACTTTTCTACCAATCTTTGTAAAATACTCTCAATTCTCGCCAGTGATATGACCTTCCTGCGGATCCTCAATCTATCGGCCTGTGGGATTTTAACTAACATCCACCGTCACGTCTTCGTGGAATTGCAATATCTAGAGAAACTGGACCTTTCCTTTACCAAGATAAGCAGCCTGCCCAGGTGAGATTTTCATAAATCTGTCTCCCCCGCTCAATATCAGTCGTAAGACGCATTCTGATATTATCAGCCACGAGGCTCAAAAGACAAAAAAGTGACTTTCCATGAACTTTTTTTTTGGGGGGTGGGGGGGTGGATCTATTGAAAGTTTGATGTCTTCTGCTTCATTCAAAATAAAAATAAACAACGAAAATTGACAATAAATATTTTATTTTGATCTATTTTGGAGGTGTCTGTGGTTTGTTGTGAGCTTGGGTGACGAGATTTGGACCTTGCTAGTGTGTAGCTGTGAGATTAATTTTAGAACCATTGCCTCATGACCACCTTCGCTTCCACCAAAGATTCTCCACTAGTGGAGAATCTTTGCTTCAACGTTCTTCATTCGCAACTATGTTTAGATTTTGACCCCTTTTCGAGCATGAATGGTCAGAAATTTAAACAACTCTGACTGGTAAAACAGAGTAAAAACAGTAACTTCTAGCTCACTTCAAGCGTGTTTACGTAAATAGCTGACTGTGTAGCTGTTATCGTCTGTTGATCTTTCAGTTTCACACTTGGATTGATTTTAAAATGTGTTTTTATTGTTCTTTAGTGCTTTTAAAAGATTAATTAACCTTCCTCTAGATCTATCAAAGTAGACTCCTTAACAAGAGACTATGTGCATGTGTGTGTATGTGTGTCGGTGTGTTTGTATGCATGTGTATGTGGGTGGGTGGGTGTGCGCGCGCGCGCGCGCGCGTGTGTGTGTGTGTGTGTGTGTGTGTGTGTGTGTGTGTGTGTGTGTGTGTGTGTGTGTGTGTGTGTGTTTATGGTGCTATTGCAAACGTATAATTAGGTAGCGCAAACACGGCACGTAAGCCGGCTCTCGGCTTTCCGAGCGCATGGCTTAAGTAAAATGGGGGTAATTCAGATCTCTGCTTCTCTGCTCTTTTTCTATAAAACACCAAATATTTAACACTTTGAAAAAGTTCAGATGTTCTTCGTTGCAATAGTGTAAGCTGTTTGTATATTATCCGAGCATTTGACGCTAGAGAATCGCCGTGGAAAGGGAATCCCCTCACGGTCGGAATGCGAGGTCGGCCTGTTCAAAATTGACATCCATGCATTCGAATGCTTTGCTGAAAGATTGATGATTAAATACAGTCCTTTCATTGGGTATACAGCTTTAAGCGTGGTTTCCTGCTGTTATTATTTTTGGCCTTCGGCGTTTTGATAGAAAACCTTGGGGAAAAAAAGCGTCTAAGTTTTCAAAAATCATTTTAACACGAAATGTGTGAAGTACCAGCTAAGAAAGGTAGTAATAGAAAGAACAGTTCATTTTGTATTATAATAAAGTCATCGGCATGAAACTATTTTGCATGAATCCTTCCGCGAAACTACCGGGAGCACTCAGTACACTACAGTATTAAGCCGACACGCTCACCGGGAGGGCTGGTGCGGCGCCGGCCAGGACACCGCTTTGTGTTTTTATTGACATAACGACAAATCATCGTGTTTGAGGCAATAAAATACTAATTTGTAAAATTTCGTTGTTGTAATGACTGTACTCTGTTAATGTAGAGATGTTTGGTGTACTTGGTACTCTTTTATTATCTGTCAAACATGAGGTTGCAGCCAGTTAATTATTTCAGCAATATTTGATTATTACGTTAAATTGAAACAGCTGCCTTTCTCTTAAACATTAACTAAAAGGTAAAAGTATGGTACCTAAATTCTCAGGAGACATAGGCCTTTCATATGGAAAAAAAATTGAAATGCAGCTCCTTTGACAATTTTGTATCTGGTACCTAGTATAATGCTAATATTTTGTAACATTTGACGTTAAGTTCATTCTCATGAAAATTTTGTTTTGTAAAAAGGGTTTTTTTTCTCTGTCAATGAATAGTTTTCTACTTCTGTATGTTACCTTGTAGTGGCATAGCTGAGATAACTGCTAGATTTCAAGTCTCTATCTCAATTCTAAGACCCCCATTGCTATGGAAACATGTTGCTCAACTGCGGAGGCCATTTTCTCCGTTTCGTGTTTCCTCACCTCGCACAATTAAAAGTTCTGTATTTTCGTCAAATATGGTCACATTTACTTCATTCTTGTTTTAAATTGTAGGGAAAAGGTGCTAGTTTTTTAAAAAATAATGTTTACTCAGTTTTGAAATTTCCTTCATATGACTGATATTGACCGGCAGGGACACAAATAGTAATGGTCTTTAGATTCTTACTGAGCTTTAGATTCTTGTAATCGTAAGCCTTGCAGTAGAGTACTTGAATGTTGCTGCTATTTATTTATTAAGGATTATATCAAAGGGGAAGTAGAAGTTTTTATTTGACCAGAGGGGGGGGGTGCGCAAAAGAAGAAGAGGAGAATTACGAGGGGTGAGAGAGGGAAAGGGAGAGAGTAATAGTGAGAAAGGGGGGAGGGAGGGAGGAGAGAGAGAGAGAGAGAGAGAGAGAGAGAGAGAAAAGAGAGCGATAGAGAGAGAAAGAGAAAGAAATAAAGAAAGAAAGAGAGAGAGAGAGAGAGAGAGAGAGAGAGAGAGAGAAAAGAGAGAGCGATAGAAAGAGAAAGAGAAAGAAAGAAAGAGAGAGAGAGAGAGAGAGAGAGAGAGAGAGAGAGAGAGAGAGAGAGAGAGAGAGAGAGAGAGAGAGAGAGAGAAAGGGGGGGGCATAGAATCGGGAAAAAGGAAAACAGTGACTAGAGAGACCATTGCTGTTGTTTTTTATCGGCGTTGTTGTTCTTGTTGTTTTGTTGTTGTCAATGTTGCTGTTCAATATTTTGTTGTTGAATATTTTGTTGTTGTTACTGTTGTTGTTTTTTTATATTTTGTTGTTGTTGTTGTTATTGTGGCTGTTGCTGCTTTTGTTGTAGTTGTTATTGTTATTGTTGTCGTGGCTGTTGCTGTTGTTGTTGTTGCTGTTGTTGTTGTTGTTTTTATTGCTGTTGTTTTACAACAGTGACATTTTTCGCTAACAAGTGGCATTCCAAAAGAAACGTTATTCCCCGCTGGGAAAGGAAAAGATTAAGGTGAGGAAAAGGAACAAGAAAAAAAGACAAAGTTCTAATTTTATCAAATTCACTCATGAGATGTCTTGAAATAAAAGTGTGCTCTTGGCTTTATGTAATTCGAGGTTCGATTTTGCAGTTTTACACCATTAAATGATATATATCTTCACTTCATTTCCTATAACGTAATTTTGGCTCAAACCTTCCTGGACACAGTGGGCTCTCCGCTTCCAGTCGTCTGAAATTGTTGGACCTGAGACACACCCTCATTGCAACTCTCAAATCTGGGAGTTTTCCGAAACTACTGAGGGTGAGTGGATCTAACAAACATGTTTTCTTTCACTAGAATAAGGTTTAGAACGTCATTTCTCTCAAACTCTAGACTGGCTTACGCATTTATAAATGCCTGTTGCAGCAGATGTAGCTATGTCAACTATAATTATAATTTGTGGAAACACAATCAGAATCACAATTACCCCCACCATTAGTGCCATCCTCTATCATTATATCGCCATCACTAGAGAATGATGATGATGATGATGATGATTATGATGATGATAATGATTATTTCATTTACAATAAGCCCTCCTTTGTAAGGCCCCTTGCCTTGATAATAATACAGCTTACATATTCTTACTCACAGTTGCTCCTGAGGAAGCCTACACGGCGAAACGTAGACCCGATTTAGCAAACCAGATTATAAACATTTCTATTTTATATGTTTTGTTTGTAAATCAATCAAGACTCTCCCTACCCATTCTGCTTTTAAATCAGTATTGATTATGTTAATGAGGACGAGCAGGAGGAAGAGGAGGTAGAGAGAGAAGATGGGCTGAGTAGTAAAGAAAACGTTTGTTTACATTTGCTGACTAAAAATTATTTGCGATTCTCTTTTTCTACTTCGTCTTTGTGAGGATAGTTTCCTTCAATCATTTTTTAATAATTTCGATTACTTTTTATTGAATAGGATGCATTGATAGTGGTGGTGATAGCGGTGGACGTGGTAATGGTGGTGGTGGTGGTGCTGCTGCTGCTGCTGCTGCTGCTGCTGCTGCTGCTGCTGCTGCTGATGATGATGATGATGATGATGATGATGATGATGATGATGATGATGATGATGATGATGATGATGATGGTGATGATGATGATGATGATGATGATGATGATGATGATGATGATGATGATGATGATGATGATGTAATAGTTTGTCCACCTGTTCTTATATTTCAGGAAATTGATCTAAGGGGAATCTCACCTCTAACATTTGAGGCCAATCTTTTCACTGGTCTGCTTAGTGTGACTTCAATCAAGACTGATGTGGCTGGCATATGTTG
>NW_004797409.1:823621-843621 GCF_000002075.1 Aplysia californica | reverse complement strand
ACCAACATCTAGCCTTCTCGGACAGAGGTGAAAAATCTCGGAAGCTTCGCGCTCTCATGTGACCTTACACAGTTTCATGTGCCGTAAAACACTTTCAGCAAAAAAGACAAACGGGCAGACAGACATAGACAACAATCAGTGTGTTCTTGTCGAAAGCACCAGAAACAAATATTTGTGCTATGTTGTTAAACTCTCTCTCTCTCTCTCTCTCTCTCTCTCTCTCTCTCTCCATCTCTTTCTCTCTCTCTTTCTGTCTCTCTATCTATCTATTTGTCTATGTTATCTCTATCCATCTATCTAACTATCTCTATCAATATATTTATCTATCTGTCTATCTATCTATCTCGGCATTCTCTCTCTCTCTCGGCTCTCTCTCTCTCTCTCTCGGCTCTCTGTCTCTCTGTTTCTGTCTCTTTTTTCTCGCTCTCTTCTCCTTACTCCTCCCCCTCCTCTTCCTCTTCCTCCTCCTCCTCCTAGTATTCAACAATTGTCTGGATAATTAATTGTTTTTGAACTTTATAAAAAAAGCACAAGTAACCTGACTAAACACGCCTATTGTACAATAATCGTTCTTTGCATGACAATAAAACTCATTAGCACGATTAATTTCTGTCGACCTGATTGAATATTATCGCCACAGTCATACAAATGGGTCGCCCACAACGTTTTGAAGAAGATGACTCATATAGTATTTTGTCTGCAAGCATTTCAATTGCTCCAAACTAATTTTTCCTGGAGTGCGAAAAAGAACCAGTTTCATTTTTATTTTTTTTTAATTGTACATATATTATGCACCTCTTATTTCTTCTCTCAACATTTAGAATTTACATTTTTACCAAATTATTCCCGAGCACTTGCAACCTACACCACAGATTAAGAAGCTGCTGTAAAATATGGGCTTAGTACATCTGAACAGTTGGCCGACGAACTCTGGTGACTCATCAATTGTCATAACCGCAATCCTCAGGCCTGATACAGTTTGCTGGCAACGTGAAACTCCCACCGGACGTCTATGCGTGGACGGGGGTGCTGATTATGCCCATCAACTCTGCCCTCAACCCCCTCCTCTATACACTGCCCAGCATCAGAAACAAATGGGTGGGTACCTCAAGAATCGACATGAGATTAGTCGTACAGTTAATCTTTTGAGATAGTTACAATCCTGGTTATTTAGCACTTTGAGAAAGTTACCATCCTGGTTGCGCCTGCTTTGAAATACATGTAATTACAAGCCTGGGTGTACATGTTTTGAGAAAGTCACTAACTTGGTTGTTTAGTACTTTGAGATAGTTACCAGCCTGGTTGTACTCGGCATCACGCGAACTACAGGAACACGCCGTACCCATATCCTTTTGCCATAAGAAAAATCATGTTTTCTCCAGAAACACAATGCAGTGGTAACCATGTCTTATTCTATTGCTGTTTGACCCTAATTTCTTTTGAAGATATTCTGTTTCATACAACATGCGATATAGCGTACGCTCTTTAACGTTAAGGAAAAGTGCATGCCCATGGTTTAGTGAAAATTTGAAACGGGCTTTCTTCTCCGCAGAAAAAGTACAGGCAGCGGAAAAAGAGCAAAGCGGAAGGAAAAGGTAGAAGAACTAAGTTAATGTATGTTTAGTTCCTGCATCTAATCCTTTTTGTTCAGATACATTCTCAAGTAAAAAACTGTTTTCTCTGACTTCTGTCCTTACAAACTTTGTTTACATTACGATACACGATCGAGTAGAAACCCAGGAGGACTATGTTCACCACATTAACGAAAACGTAAACAAGGTATGTCCCAGAAGTAAATTTTCATGTTCTGTAAAATCAACAATTTTTATTTTACGGATATGGAATTTTTGTGCCTACCTACAGAAACATGTTTTCCACTGAATGTAACAACCATTGATCTCAACACACTTCTCATCCAATGTCGCCAGCAGTCAAACGCAATGACCATATCCGCTTCGGTCAGAGTCCTTAATATTTCTTCCTTGTCTTTCAAATCGCTGGCCCCTTAATCCTTCTTTGATTTTTGGGAAGACATAAAAGTCGGATGGAGTAAAAGGATAATATTATCTTTAGAAGAATCACAACATGTGTTGAAATAAAAGTGTACTCGTTATTCCTGGAATCCAGAACTAAAAGACAATCAGCAGAAAGGAGAAACTAAGGATCACCACGAGCCCAGAAGGTTTGACGCAAGCAGTCGGCTTGAAAGTGATGCACATCATGTTTTTTATCACGAAGATATGGTTTTGAACTGGCACAACAATCAATGCCGACTACTATTAGATGAGTCTTCAAACTAAGCTGAGACTAGCAATCAGAAGAAAGCGGTCTGGCCTGCTGAGCAAGGGTTTGTCTTTCATCATGACAACACGCCTGCACGCAAGGTCACCGATCTCCTGGGCTCTTGGCTGCGGGAAATCCTTTATACATCCCCATTATTCTAAAGGCTGAGTACGGTACCATGCGACTTTCATTTTTTCACAAAAAATCAAAAAAGGGTCAAGGGGGCAGCAGTTTGAAGACGAAGCAGAAATTGTCATCGAAACAGATTCTGCGCTAAGGACTCCGACCGAAACGGACATGGTCACTGCGTTTGGCTGATGGCTACACCCGATGAAAAACTACATTGATATCAATCTTTGATATGTTGAATAGAAAACATGTTTCTGTAGGTATTAACAAAATGTCATTCTTTATGTAAAAATTGTAATTGTTGATTTTATAGAACAGGGAAACTTGCTTTTGGGACCGACCTCGTAGACGTCTTCTGTAATCAAGTGAACATAGTTAAAGCAGTATTCAGTGTTTGTATACCTTTCCATTATTGTTGTTCATGCTTAGCGATAAGGCGTCTCTGCTTAACAGAAAGCTGTTTTATAAAAATAATGCTCTCCAGACTTGTACAAACAATAATTGTCCCTACTCTCTGGGGTGTAAAGAGGCGTGAGGGGAAGGGTGGGGGGAGGAAACTCGTCTGTCGTAGTGGAGTTATTTCCGCTGAAAAAAATACAGGTTGAAAATTTCCATCACGACAAATTAATGTGATCAGAAAATCAGACGGTCCACATTGTGTCGTTGCTTGTTAGTGGCTGGGCAGCGATCTCTCAGTGCCTCGACTTCAGTAAGACGTTTCCTGTAGCAAATTATGATAGCATTATCTTCAGACTTCAACATAAGTTAAGGACCACTTGCAAACACTCTGAGTGGTCTTCTTGGGTCGACCTGCACGTAGGCGTTCTTGGACAGATCCAGTTGCTTGATGGCGCTGCCTCAGGCTGACAAAGACAGAGTGTGACACTACAAGTCTTCTGGTAACTCCATCATGCAGCCATGTCACAGCTTTGGCACGATCAAAGCCTCTCAGCTTTCGTCTTGGTGGAACGTTGATGTGATACTGGATTTTGCGCAAACGGCGGCTTATATTGCCACCAAAGGGAGCACAGTTCGAGACCGTACGTCCTTTTATGACATGCACCATAAATTCTAACTGAGGAATATCCGTGGTGTCTCACACAAGTCGATAAAAAACAGCAAATTTGGCTAAAATTCCCGGAGGATTTCCGTGCAGCACGTGATGGTTTTGCCTCTTTTGGAAGCATTGCAGTACGCATTATATCCCATTAACACTATCAGAGCAAAAAAATATTTGAAACATTCCTTGCTGTCTTTTTTCTGACTTTTAAAAAAATCAGGGCTGCCTGTCAAGGTGGTCCTTAACTTATGGTGAAGTTTGTAGTTGCTCTTGAAAGAATGACCGTTATACACATACATCACTGGTTGAAACTAACTACAGTATAATACAGGTACTGATTTTCTTATTATACTATAATATTAAGAAACTAAACCAAGTAAGGGTTACTTTCTAAATCTGTACATTGCAGCAGTAGCAGCATCTGCATTTCGTTGTTACCTGTACTTTTGCAGTTATTTGAGTTGTATAATACATGTATGTCTACAGATTACGTCACTGAAGACACGACAGATAAATCTTCCACGTTGGATGACATTGTGGACTCACCAGAAGGCCTTGTCAAATGTCTAACTAAAGCCAGAAGCTACGTAGTCAAGAGTGATCTGAGCGAAGAGCAGGTTGCAAGTTGTTTCTGGACAGATCTCTGGCTGTCCCCTTTTCTTCTGCTTCTCACGATTTTCCTTTAACACCCCCTCCCCCCCCCCCAAACAAAACTCTCTCTCTCTCTCTCTCTCTCTCTCTCTCTCTCTCTCTCTCTCTCTCTCTCTCTCTCTCTCTCACACACACACACACACACACACACACACACACACACACACACACACACACACACACACACACATACTCTCACTCTCACTTTCACTCTCACTTTCACACTCACTTTCACTCTCACTCTCATTCTATTTATCTATCTATCTATCTATCTATCTATCTATCTATCTATCTATCTATCTATCTATCTATCTATCTATCTCTCTCTCTCTCGCTCTCTCTCTCTCTCTCTCTCTCTCTCTCTCTCTCTCTCTCTCTCTCTCTCTCTCTCTCGCTCGCCAAACTTGTGACGGCATGTAGTTGGCTGGTTAGCAGTATATAATGAAGTTTTAATACGGGCTGCCCATCGCAAAGGAAATTGTTCTGTCATAATTAGATGGACAATATTAAAATGAGTTACTTTCTTTTGACTTAAGCTTGTTGAGATGGTCACCAGGCTTCCTATATGTGCAGTCTGCTAGCTCACAGAGTCATGTACGAGGGAGAAAGAGATTATCACTGGGAAGCTGTCGAGTGGGAAACATTATATAATTTATGTTTTCTGTACGTAAGGCATAGCCCAGCTGAAAAAGTTACCTTAGGCTCCTTATCCGAACTTCGTAGACTTTTTCAGATGTTTTCATGTGATTTATAAATGTGCGGTTTTGACCTACAGCTCACTATTTGGATTTGTTGTGTTTTTGCAGCAACAGACACTCAGGGAGCTCGCAAAAAGCCTCTACGAAACAACAAAAGCTTTGTCTGAAGGAGGCAACAAGACAGAACCTGAGTAGTAAAATGAATTGCTTGTTTTTCTTCTTTTCTTAGAAGTGTAAAATGAAACTTACAGGGTGTTTTTTTTCAATTTGTATTTGAAATAATGTTAGTATGAATGTATCATATAATGTAAACACGCACGCATACAGGCACGCGCGCACACACACACACACACACACACACACACGCAAACACATACAAGCACACACACACACACACACACACACACACACACACACATACACACTTACACACAATTGCATAGCCATAATTTATATATGTATATATATATTTATATATATTACATGCGTGCATAATGTGTTTTTTAATTTTAGTAAGTGTTTTACGGCACCTACAAGAGAGCTACAAACACACAAAAAGGAAGAGAGATAAGGACGATAGATGTTTGATAGGAAAGAAGGAGAAAACCTCACCAGAGCACCCACTAACCACCCACATAATGTGTGAGCACACGCACGCACGCACGCACTCACACACGCGCGCGCGTGCGTGCATACACACAATCGCATAGCTAGTCACGGTGGTTGCACTTCGCACCATGGTTTTAAAAATTTTGAAAACTGAAAAAAAGTATGATTAGGTCCGACAAAATAGAAATTAGAGACCAAAACTGAAAACCAAATAAAAACAAAACAAAAACGTATCAGATATCTTCGTTTCCGTTGATAAAGTAAAAAATAAACTGAACCGAAACAGGAAATTAATTTTAAATTCCTTTTTAAAAAGCAAGATCAGAATTACTTTAGACACACGTTATTCATAACGCAGTTGCAGCTATCATACAATACAGCAACGCCTTGGACATTTTGTGGAAATTTCACTTTCTTACTAGAATCAAAAGCGTTTGAAAAACCTTAACTTTTACTTGGTTTTCGAGCCGAATCTAAAATTGCCTACATCTGACAAAATTGAACTATGAACTACCTAGGCCTACTTTTAAGCCACCGCTTACCATTTTTAATACGCTAAAATTCCGATGAGCACACAGCAGATATCTAAATCTAGTCTTATTTTTTTAAATATTAAAGTATTGTTGTATTGTTAAGCCCTCAAAGGCTGTGTACTTCAATCGTGGTTGAGAGCTAATATAAATGTCATATTATTATTATTATTATTTTTTATTTTTTTTAAATTATTATTATTATTATTATTATTATTATTATTATTATTATTATTATTATTTTTATTATTATTATTATCATTATTATTATTATTATTATTATTATTTTTATTATTACTATTATTATTATTATTATTATTATTATTATTATTACTATTATTATTATTACAAGATACACACCCGTTCTACGAACGGTGATATAATGATAGGAAGTTCTGAGATAAAATGTTTGTACCTGATTCATTACCGTAGGACCTCTGTGTAGACAAAATTGCTCTTATATGCGCCGTCTGGATCTCCGTCCTAGGAAGCAAGCCCGTTTGCGTGTATTCTAATAGAGTCTCATAAGAATATTATTATTACTATTACTATTATTATTATTATTATTATTATTATTATTATTATTATTATTATTATTATTATTATTATATTATTATTATTATTATTATTATTGTTGTTGTTGTTGTTGTTGTTGTTGTTGTTGTTGTTGTTGTTGTTGTTGTTGTTGTTGTTGTTATTATTATTATTATTATTATTATTATTATTATTATCATTGAGGCTTGGAACGCATCACAGGCTTGCATAAAGAGGATCCAGGTATTCTTGAACAAGTGTCAAAGAAAGTTATTGAGGATCAGATGGACAGACAGGGTCACCTACGAGGAAGTGAGCAGGAAAACAAGACAGATCCAAGTCAGAGATGAGGTAGAAAGTAGGCGGTGTGGCGATGGATTGGACATACTCTCAGAAAGTCAGGCAGCTGCATAACAAAGAAAGTGTTGGATTGGAATCCACAGGGTAAGAGATCAAGTGGAAGACCGCGTGGAACCTGGAGGAGGGTCACAGAAATTGAAGTACAGAAAAGTGGGAAGACATGGATTAATGTCAAGAGGCTATCTCAGGATAGAGAAAGGTGGAAAGTGTTTGTCCGTGGCCTATACCCTGGTGCAGGGTGAGAAAGGCAATGGTGATGATGATGATGATGATGATGATGATGATGATGATGATGATGATGATGATGATGATGATGATGATGATGATGATGATGATGAGTAGTAGTAGTAGTAGTAGTAGTAGTAGTAGTAGTAGTAGTAGTAGTAGTAGTAGTAGTAGTAGTAGTAGTAGTAGTAGTAGTAGTAGTAGTAGTATCATCATCATCATCATCATTGTTATTATATTATCATTATTTTCATTATTATTTTATTATTACTATTATTATACTTGTAAAAAGAAAAGCTATCTTGTCTGGTTTGTTTCTTTTTGTTGTACGCATTGTTCTAGTTTGTGAAGATAGTGCAGCGTTTGTTTGCGCTGTGTTTATTAACATTTTATTCCTGATGATGGTGGTAGATGAAGATGCGGATAAGTCAGGCTTCAAAGAGGTACTTGCCAAATCATGACGATTGTTATGGGGGAAATGGGCAGGGTCGTCGGTCTCTTTTTCTTGTACATCTTGTCTCTTCTCGAGTTTAAGTACGACGTGCTTTTGTTGCAATGTTTCTTGTTTATTGACTTGGCTTGCCCTTTGTATAAGATGTATCTTATAAGTGTATTTGCAGAGGGTTTGTACCCTTTTAACTACTTTTTTCATGCTGGTGTTGCTTCTAAGTAAAAACATTTAAATGCTTATGAGGGGGAGAGAGAGAGAGAGAGACAGAGAGAGAGAGAGAGAGAAAGAGAGAGAGAGAGAGAGAGAGAGAGAGAGAGAGAGAGAGAGAGAGAGAGAACGGAGTACTGACAAGAAAACAGTGAAGCTGAATAATAATATGTTTAATTTTTCGCTCTTTCTTTCTCTATTTCTCTTTTTTTTTTTCTTGTGAAGTGAAGTAGATTCAGATGCAAAGAACTGAAACTTTTCCATGTACTCTGGCATTATTCTCTTGCCTCTCGGTTTTACTTCTTGCTCACACTTTCTAAAGACCTTATACAAGTACCAGAAAATGGAAATTTACCTTCTATTTGCGGGTACCCTAATCGTTGCAGCGTTCATAGTCATTGCAGTTATAATTATTATATCATATGAGTCACTTCGATTGTACTCGTACGCCTACTTACATATTTAATCAACTTTAATTGTATGGATGTCTTCTTCACAGTAGGTATTTGTCAATTTCATCCTTAACTATCTGAATATGCTACAAATCAAAATAAGCCTATAATGTATATTACACATAGCACCGAAAGAATTAACTTTTAAATAAATTGTATATTATGTGTTTACAAATACATGTACAATTAAGACCAGATTAAACCACATTATTGCTCACACGCGTGCCCACGCACGCACGCACGCACGCACTCTCTCTCTCTCTCTCTCTCTCTCTCTCTCTCTCTCTCTCTCTCTCTCTCTCTCTCTCTCTCTCTCTCTCTCTCTCTCTCTCTCGCTCTCGCTCTCACTCTCTCTTTCTCTCTCACTCTCTATCTATCTATCTATCTATCTATCTATCTCTTTCTCTCTCCCCCCTCTCTCTCTCTCTCTCTCTCTCTCTCTCTCTCACACACACACACACACACACACACACACACACACACACACACACACACACACACACACACACACACACACACACACACACGCACACTCACACATACAGAATTTTTAAAAATATTATTATGTAAATATTCATAATGAAAAAGGGATTCTCAAAAAGACAACGAAAAAACTGCAAAAGAACTTGAACAGGTGGGTAACGAGACATAACAGGAAAATGTGGGTATTTTAAATCAACTGAGCAAAGAAAATGGTGATGAAGCACGATCGCCCATGTCCAGAGCCTGACACTCGATGAAGAAATAGTGAGGTGAAGAGCCGGCACAACCCATGACACGCTTTAAACTTTAAAGGGACGTACAAAAATATCAGTACGATATCGACAATACAGAGAAAATAAAGTAAATCCTCAAAGTCAGTGTTTTATGTTGTAGTAGTACGTGTATTTAGAATATTGATCATACACACTGTATGATATTGATCATTTTTATTCCTTTTTTGTAGTATACAGGTGTAACAAATACGTATGTATTAAAATTCAGTTATACAAAGTTAAAGGAAGAATAATTATTACCTAAGATAGTCGTTATGGTTTCCCGAGAATGAAAGCTAACTAGCGCACATAAATAATTCTAGTGTAAAAGAATAAGAAAATGATATGAGTCTAGGAAACATTACTGTTTGACTCTTTCCTTTTGCTTTATTCTTACGGTAACCGCAAACTATTTTAGCCTATATGAAGCCAACCCCCACCCCCCCCCCCCCCCCCTTTGTTTATGTTATTTTATTTTATTTTTGTGTGGGGGGGTGCTTCATATAGGCTGCAATAGTTGGCGGTTACCGTAAGAATAAAGCAAAAGGAGAAAATTGTCACCATTTTCTATAAACCTTGGGTCACTCATCTCTTCTAAAACAAAACTATTTGATGTATTTTAGCTACACATATATAAGTCTGTTGCTCGGGTTAAAATATAATAAAAATAACAAATTATATTTATTATGTAATATCTTTCCACAGGGAAAGTGCTTAAGGTGCTTTAACAATGGTACGAAAAACGTAGTTCCAATAGGGATCCTTCTACTCTCTCCACCCTCCCCTCTCTATCTCTCTCTCTCTCTCTCTCTCTCTCTCTCTCTCTCTCTCTCTCTCTCTCTCTCTTCTCTTCTCTCTCTTTCTCTTTCTTTCTCTCTCTTTCTCTCTCTCTTTCTCTCTCTCTTTGTGTATCCATCTATCTATCTATCTATCTATCTATCTATCTATCTATCTATCTATCTATCTATCTATCTATCTATCTATCTATCTATCTATCTATCCCCCTCTCTCTCTCTCTTTCTATCTCCGTCTCTCTCTCTCTATCACTCTCACTCTCTCCTGGTCTTTATCTCCCACTATCTCTCTCTTTCTCTCTCTCTCTCTCTCTCTCTCTCTCTCTCTCTCTCTCTCTCTCCAGAGTTTATAATGTTACAAATTACATTGATCATTAAACGAAAAATATGCCTCAACGGATTTATAAATACTAAATACGGCTATGAACCTCTAGGCTCTTATAAATCTATGTAAGTCATTCCTATCAGAAGACTATAAATACGAAAAGGAGCTGTGTCCATAACATTTGCAGTTCATTAATGGTTTGAATAAAATTATTTCATTACCGAATGATCAAAGACTTTTTACTGCCACATACTTTCGAAGAGCGTTTAAGAGGTAGGCAGGTGCCACACAATTTAAATATTAATCAACAAAAGACACAATTTTTGTACACATTAACTACTAACTGTAAGAAAAGTATTGCAGAAACGTTTTGAAACATAACGTATTTCCAATGAGCTAAATGAAAAAAAGAACTGCTCAAAGCTGAAACAAGATGATGAGATGAGTCTGTGAAGAGATCAAACACAAGCAGCCACCGCTCAGTCGTCATCCTCGCACAGTCTGCCATAAGAAAAGTTTCCTTCGTCGTTTCTTTCTTTGTCCTCTGTGTAAGGCGAACTCTCACCTCTCTTGGGCAAGAGTATCTAGAATGTAATATATAGGATAGTTGCATCACAATAGTTTCTTTCTGAAATCGTTTTCATCTAATTATTGTTACCGAAATTATAATATTATTATCATAATATTATTATTATTGCTCTCTCTCTCTCTCTCTCTCTCTCTCTCTCTCTCTCTCTCTCTCTCTCTCTCTCTCTCTCAGTCTCTAACCCTCTCTCTCAGTTTCTAACCCTCTCTCTCTCTCTTTCTTTCTTTCTCTTTCTCTTTCTCTCTCTCTCTCTCTCTCTCTCTCTCTCTCTCTCTCTCTCTCTCTCTCTCTCTCTTTCTCTCCCTCTCCCGCCTCCCCCTTCTCACTCTCTATCTCTCACGCGCTTTCTCTGTGTCCCTACCCTTTTCTCAATTTTTCTGTTCTCTCAGTTCTACACTTACTCATAAGTCATTATATAAGTTAATATAACTCGATCACGCATACACTGAACATAAAAAGACAGGCGAATTCACACAGAAAAAGAAAAAAAAAAGTTCTCAGTATCAACAATTGTTTTGAAAAAGAGAAGAAAACAACTCCTTTTCCCACAGAAACAAATAAACGATAAATCACCCATACATCTTCCTCTTCCTGACCCGGTGCCTTGCGGAGTAGAACACACAGGGGGCAGTACAACACGATAGCTATTGCCATACTTCTCATGAGCCTGTTGGATACAGAACAGTAATTATGGTGTTAAAAGAACCGGGATCAGTTTTAACCTCCCCCCACCCCCGTTTTCCTCCTGTTTAAGATTTTAACACGGGCAAAATATCTCTCAAAGTGATTATAAACCCATAAGATTTAATAAACGTCAAAGAAATAGACATTTGGTGTGTGTTTGAGAAAGAGATGGAGAGAGAGAGAGAAAGAGAGAGAGAGAGAGAGAGAGAGAGAGAGAGAGAGAGAGAGAGAGAGAGAGATGATTATTTATTTATTTATTTACTTGTTGATTTATTCATACATTCATTTATTTATTTACTTATTTATTTATTTGAATTTTGAAAATTTCCTTTTTGAAAATATTAGCGAGCTTGTCTCAATGACTTTACAACTGCGCTTTATGTCTGTTGAACATGTGTGAGTTCTTAGCTGTCCATCCTGTCTGTTTTCCTTACTTCCTTGGCTGCCCGTGAATCTGTTTATGACATTTTTATACCTTTCTCAGTCAGTACAAGGTAGTATTTACTGCCTCTATAAATGTTAAATGTTTACTTTTTTCCTGCATGTTGGTGCTTCTGTACATTCGTCTGTCTGTCTGTCTGTCTGTCTGTCTGTCTGTCTGTCTGTCTGTCTGTCTGTCTGTCTGTCTGTCTGTCTGTCTGTCTGTCAGCCGTTTAAACTTTCTCCAGTCACGAGAAAAATTTAGTTGTGTTCCACTTTTTAAAGTTCACCTCCGTCTCTCGAAACCAAATCCGTTATTTTCTCGACACAAAGACGGCCTTAAAAATACTTACCAGTCAAATCCTACCGCTTTTACTGCAAGTCCAGCGACTGACGGACCTGAGGACACATTTCGGAACAATTAAATTAAATGAACTCGTAACTAGATCTACAGTATGCAAATGTATAGCTTACATAAGGAAAAGGACTTTTTGAAAATGATTACCGCAGGACTTCATGGTTCACCTTTTTAGCTCAGAAGAAAAGATCACATCAAGTCTGTTTCGAAAATTGAGACCAAGGCTGCCACAAGCAGCATAACCGCCCCCACTTTGAACTTCCCCCAAAGAACAACAACAAGACAATATAAAAACAAATAACACCACAAAATGGAGAAAAAAAATATTATTGAAAGAAATAAAAGAAAAAAAAAGCAAAGAATGTTTAAAGCCCAAACCTTCACCACATAAACAAAGGGAAAATCCAACACACTTCTAGATCTAGTAAAACAAAAATTCTCCACAAAAGGAATTAAAACAAACAAAAACCCAAAAACGACAACAGAACAAATCAACCAGCTAAAATTTAAATAAAACACCAAAATAAAGCCAAAACAGAATAAAACAGAAAAAAAACCGCCCCCGCCCCCTCAAAGAAACAACACAAAAGCAACTCTGTCAGCCAAAGCAGAAACCATAAGAACAACTACAAAAACCCAACTCACCAACAGAGTAGGCCAAACACACTCCAAGTTGAGCGATAGCGTAAACACAGCCATAGAAAGCTTCATGTTCCACGTCTACCAGCAGTGCCAATAGAGGCATTATAGCGGCGTCTGTTATGCCTGAAGACGGTAATTTTGATGATGATGATTATTATTATTATGATGTTGATGATGAAGGTGATGTTGATGTTGATGGTGAAGGTAACGATGACATCGATAATGATGATGATGATGATGATGATGATGATGATGATGATGATGATGATGATGATGACATCAGTTCATTTAAACAGTTATTCTTTACTTTAAACAACCATTCTTAGGTTGAGTATAAGTAAAGTAACCACTTACCTAATCCTAACCCTATGCCAAAATGTGGGAGAATCAGCTGTGGTACATCAGTGGCGAATGGAAGCTGTAAGATACAGAGACCTTAAAAGTAATGTTGATGAAAAATCATTCACAGACTCGTATTTTTAAGAGATTATAAAAGTGGATAAAAAATCATTCGCTGAGACATGAAAGTTAATTAAAGATCATTCACTCACTCATATCTATCTATCTATCGTTCTCTCTCTCTCTCTATCTATCTATCTATCTATCTATCTATCTATCTATCTATCTATCTATCTATCTATCCATCTATCCATCTATCTATCTATCTATCTATCTATCTATTAGTGCGTGGTCGAAGGGAGCCACTCGTAGACGTACAATTTCATTTTGTTCCCGTCTGTTGTTTGTGTTATCATTGCATTAGACAGCGGCTTTCATCATAGTCATTATATTATGGCCCTTATCGTGTTATATACATAATATCACAAACATAGACAGCACACACCTGTAACACTCGTCGCCACTGTGTGCCCGCCCTATTTTTTTTATCTAAGATTGCCGTGTCATTTTTGGCCTTTTCATGCCTTTGTGGCTAACTTCTATTTTAAAAGTGAAATTCCAAACCATTTCTAGCGTGATGTGTCTTTTTCATTTGGCCGCCAAAGTCGCACACCCGACCTATACAAAAATGACGTAAAAGTATCGTTTGCACACTTTGGAACTTTTCCCCAAAATTTGATTCCAATCTTGTTCTTTTTCCAAGTGATGCTGAGGTTTCTGTGGGGCATCCTAGTTTACCGTATCCTTGGCTCTTTGGGGGAATGGATGCAAGGGGTTTTCCCTATATGAACCATGTGGATGGAAAGTGTTAAGGACGCACCCCCAGTGACCATCCACTGACTTGTATTAGATGTTATGTGTCTGAGCTCGCTAACGACTCCGTTTCTTAGGACTCCGGGTTTTAGTAAGAGTTTTACGGCACTTGCAACACAACAAGAAAATATTTGTGTCGAAGATTAGAGGTGCTACACGAGAGTAACAAACACGAAAAAGAAGGGGGAGAAATACGGTCGATAGATGCAGGGGCGAAGCGTCTATATAATCAAATAATCACTGCTTCCCTTTCTAATTTTGAAACATTGTCGCTGTCAAATTCATCCTTAAACGTAAACCTCATAAATTAAATGTCAAAAGACGTTCGTAATCAACAAATAAAGTGAGGCTGGAATAGAGTTGAAGGGAACATGTGCATGGCAGTCAAAGCTGTTTCATTGCCACATATACCCTGTTCACCCCTTTGGGGCCACAGTTAAAATCAATCACCAGCCCTGATTAAGTAAGCTAGCTAACACTGGTCGAGTCTACCTCACAAATGTGAGGGGAACTAACTCTTAATAATCTCTTGACTGCTGCTTGTGCTTGGGTTTTTCCTCGACTTTTTACCGGCCTATAATCAGATCGTGACCTCAATTATGACACCAGCTCCTGGCCGCGAAAGGCTAACAAAAACAGCCAAATGTGAAATTTAAAAAATAATAATTGTCATGTTCTACCAAAGAGTTAGACTCACTGGTAGATTTATAACATATAGATCTAGTACTGACATCTCTGCTTCTTTGCTTTATGTTTATGTATTCACATCTAAAGTTAGGTTTAATTTTAGTGGGAACTGATATTTAATAAGATACTTTCCCGATTATTTTGGCGGTTGAACATACAATATGAATTCCGGATTTGTTTTCATTCACAACTCAGAGTCGCCGCCTCGAGTAAGATTCTTGTGTGATATCTCCAGGCCCTATCTGGTCCCATTTCACTTTGATTACCCTGTCAAACAAGTCAGCCTTCGCCCCTGGATGGATGTTTGATAAGAAAGAAGGAGCATGGCAAAAATACACCGGAGCGCCTGCCAACCAAGCACTTTCAAGACCGTCTGTCATAACTTACGTCTGTCATAACTTGCGTCTGTCATAACTTACGTCTGTCATAACTTACGTCTGTCATAACTTAACGTACGTCTGTCATAACTTACGTCTGTCATAACTTACGTCGGTCATAACTTAACGTACGTCTGTCATAACTTACGTCTGTCATAACTTACGTCTGTTACAACTTAACGTACGTCTGTCATAGCTTACGTCTGTCATAACTTAACTTACGTATGTCATAACTTACGTCTAACATAACTTAACTTACGTCTTTCATAACTTAACTTACGTCTTTCATAACTTAACTTACGTACGTCTGTCATAACTTAACTTATGTCTATCATAACTTACGTCTGTCATAAATTAACTTACGTCTGTCATAACTTACGTCTATCATAACTTAACTTACTTCTGTCATAACTTACGTCTATCATAACTTACGTCTATCATAACTTACGTCTGTCATAACTTACGTCTGTTATAACTTACGTCTGTCATAACTTAACTTACGTCTATCATAACTTGCGTCTGTCATAACTTAACGTACGTCTGTCATAACTTAACTTACGTCTGTCAAAACTTACGTCTGTCATAACTTGATTTACGTCAGTCATAACTTACGTCTATCATAACTTACGTCTGTCGTAACTTACGTTTGTCATAACTTAACTTATGTCTGTCATAACTTAACGTACGTCTGTCATAACTTACGCATATGAGACAGAGGGCGATGAGCAGCATGCATGCCACTGTGCAGATCCACCTGAGTGTTTGACCAAAGCAAAGACAGATTAATAAACAGGTACAAATCGTATGTAAACTTTTTTTTTTCCTTTTTTTTTGGGGGGGGGGGGCTGTAGCTCCAAGATAATGCCGTGTAAGATTCTATCTAAGTTGTCTAGAGGCCATCGTTTCTACATGTCTTGAACACGCATGTAGTCAAGTGTCTCAACACTTACTCTCCCCCCCCCCCCCAAAAAAAAAAGAACAACTCAAAATATAGCATGATATATTATTATATTTTCGCCAATCAACAGTTTGCCTGTCACGTACCTGCCAACACTACGAGCGACGACAGCAAAACAGTTAGTGCCAACGAGGTATCCGATGCTGTCAGGTAGGAATATCAGACCTTTTGTGGAGGGAAAAAAACACAGAGAAAAGTAGAAGAAAAACATAATTGTAGAATGTTACACCCCTATCAACACTATCTAGATCATGTAGGAGGCTGAAGAGAAAAAAAAATCTGCCCCCCTCCCCTCCCCTAATTAATAGCAGCCATAGGAGTTAAGTACAATCCAAGCTTAGCCTTCTTTTTTACATTAGTGAAAGAACTCATTTTAAAATGCAAGTTAACATTATTCTCCGATAGGGAAAAACGGCGAGGCTTGTTCTTAGTAACTGCTTACAAAACATAAACAAATTACCTTAAATAACATAGCTTCTAAAGCAAAGCACCAAAATAGGGATGGTTGAGCAAGGGCACATATAAACGTCAACATAGTGTTATGGACACCGCTTCTCAAAAATGCTCAACCTCTAGCTTCTTCCTCGTGCTCCAGAGAAGCAACGCATAGTAAATGTAACTGTGTCACTCGTCCATTTTTGGATATCATAATATGTAGTTACTGGTATCATCTTAAAGCTTTTTCATTGGTCAATCTATCTTTCGACGAAAAAATGTCCACCTGTCTCAAATAATAGAAGTTGAGATATTTGCGATTGAAGGAGTTGGCAGTCACCTGGTTTCAGAGGTTAAATTAGCGAGAAAATGGCTAGACTTCATCGTTCACATAGTGTGCAACCCTGGTTCCAATGTGGAAAAACAACTTTATTTTTTAACTTGAGTTGGTTGGCGAGATTTCACATCAATTTGCTCCTGCTATTAGACATTGACGCTGAACTCGGTATAATAAAGTCGTTGCTCCTTTAAAGTTACCAAACGACACACCAGGTCTAAGCGCGCTCCGTTAATTCTGTTTGTATCTCGTCGGACTACGGATTGTATAACCCTTGTTCAAACCCCTAGGTGTTCTAGAACTCGGGTATTTAAAGGCTTTCTACTCATTTGGCTTGGCCCGATCGGAGATGAATGTAATTCGGTGGTCCTACCTCTTAGATAACCTTTCATTATTAAAGGAGTGTAAAATATAACAATACAGTTTTGAAAAGGGTGTAAAATCTAACCTTACAATGTCGGGAGGGTTGCTAAACCTAACCTTAGGCTACAAAGTTAGAAGGGTTGCTAAATCTAAACAAACAGTAATGAAAGGGGTGCAACATTTTAAATATTTGGGGACCATTATATCATCAGGTGGGAGATGTCACACCGAAATTAAAAGCCGCATTTGCCAAGCAAAAGCAACCTTCCACAAATGTAAACAGATTCTTACAAACATCAATCTGTCACTGGAAGCAAGAAAAATAGTACTGAAAAGTTACATCGAGCCAATCCCATTAAACGGGTGCGAAGCATGGACAATCAATAGACAGCTGGAAAGAACAATTGAGGCGACAGAGTTGTGGTTCATAAGACGCATGCTGTGTATCCCATGGACAGCTAGAAAAAAATGAACAAGTCTAGTTAAAGCAAATTGCAGACGACAGCTTATGACGAGTATACGAAAACAGCAGGCAAATTTCATTGGACACACAATGCGGAAAGAAGCATTGAAGAATACTGTAACAACAGGCAAGTTTGATGGAAAGAGAGGTAGAGGCAGAGAAAGGGAAAAGATACCGGACAAGTTAACAACAGGCCTAGGAACAGCAAGAACAACAGACACAATTGCTGCAACACAGGACAGAGTGAAGTGGAGGTCCATGATCGCCCACGCCAGTCGGCACGGCACCGGATGATGAGGATGATGAAAGGGGCATTTAATCTACACAACAACAGCCTGAGATACCCACCGAGCTCCCATCTCTTGACGTGCATGACCTCCATGACCCAGAGCGGCACTGTGGGCTCCAGCACAGACATGGACATTGTCGTCAACATCACTGCACCTGGGTGGCGGAGAAACATTCAGGAGAATTTTTAAATCAATAATGTAAGTGTTTTACATCTCCATCAACACACAAAATAGGCATGTAGCAATTGTAATATATTGCATTCTTATTTATACAAGTGTACAACTCAATTTACTTACGCAAATTAGATTATTTTGATTTGTGTTCAGGACCTATAATAGACTGCGTTGTGACTTATAGTATGATGCAGTCAGAAGCCTGAAGGCTGAACAGATTTGTTTAGAATGTGGGTGTTTATTTTATACCTCCATCGACATAATTCAGATCATATAAGAGGCAGGCTGCCATCCTGCCTGTCAAGACCAACCCAGGCCTAGAGGGAAACATCCGAGCAGACAGACCGAAAAAGTGGGTAGAAATTCTCTCCACTGGGGTCTTCTGCGTGCGACGAATGAGTGCGTAACCGCTACACCACAGACGCCCCTGAGAATGGTGTCACAACGCGATGAAATCAGGCGGTCATCAATTTTTGGGCATGTGGAGTTATTGGTATTTTCTTAAAGGATGTTTATTTGTCTTGCTTTCAATGAAAAAAAAACTTACCGATTTGTCTTGGATAGAAGTCGAGATATCTACATTTGAAAGAGGTGGGGGTCGCTTTTTTCAGAGGTTGAATGAGCAAGAAAATGGCCGCCAAAGTTTGGATATTTCCATTACTTCAGAGCCAGTGGTAACTGAAGACTTACATTTTTGTGCCTTTAACCATCGTTTTTAAATAAAATTCCACACAGAAATATGTTCTTGAATAAACAAAAAGAATGTTGAGCCCCCCCCCCCCCAAAAAAAAATGATTAAAATAGCCAAACTGGCGGGAAAATGCCAGTTTCTTCAATTTCATTATTTTGGCGAGCGCCTGGTTTCACCACGCAGATTCACTGTCAAATTATGTGTTACTCAAAGGTTCTTATTAATTGTCGGTACACAAATTCGATAGAGAAAAGATCATTTAGGTCGTGGGTTGGTATACGAGAAATAATATAATGTTCAGTAATGTAACATCATACCAACAAAAAATAAATCAATGAACAAATTATCATGGTCGATAACTGAAGTAAACCTCGCTAAAGAGTGTTCTTACGATTTGATTTTAAAAAGGGGGATATGGTAAGCTTATAAGACCAGCAAATCGTAGCCCAACGATGTTACAGGTTTAAGCCCGCTGCTGGACTTTTGAGACAGAAGCTATTAAGTTTTGGCCTTATCTAGAGCGGTGTTAAAGCTCAGGGGAAGCTAGTTCTTTGCCCGGATTGTTACTTGATCTCGAAGCATCAGTCTAGGTAGTCTTCAAAGAGAGGGCAATTGACTTGAAATATTGTAATAGGGCCTGATAATTACTTTATATAACTAGTGTCTCTGGGATGAATTGCTGTTCAACTTATGTGCAACAGAACATCTCTTATTCTACGCCGATCTCCCTTTTTCCAAACTCCTGTGTGCCACCTGTTTTAAAAAAATAAATTGGGAAAGGGGGGGGGGGAGATTTGCACAAAATAAGACTTGTTTCAAGCTTGTCTTAGCATCTAAAACATGATTCAGTGGATTTACCAAAGAAAATGCACCGTTACTGTAAGTGTGAAGTTAACAAAGAAAATTGAACCTAAGGAAATACACGGGCGGCATTCACCCCACATCTTCCGTTGACTATCGACTGTTAATTCTTAGATCTACCTGACGCTATAAGGACGTGCGGATCACGCAGCAGTTTATGCAGTGGTGTGATAGGGACCTGTGTCTGTGGGGAAAAAAAGACATTTTACGCTAATTATGGGTGAAGACAATAAATTCCTTTGCTTTAGAATCATGTTTAAAGCTAGAAAAAAAAACACCGTTGCCACAGACTTAACCCTCTGAGTGTAATACACCTTACAACCTGGGTTGTTCTCTCTCTCTCTTTCTCTCTCTCTCTCTCTCTCTCTCTCTCTCTCTCTCTCTCTCTCTCTCTCTCTC
>NW_004797409.1:820221-822689 GCF_000002075.1 Aplysia californica | reverse complement strand
TCTACAAACATTAGCACAAGCAATTTTCATGAGGTTGTCTAGTTCTTTCTCTGCTATTGTTCTTTCATCATCATCATCATCATCATCATCATCATCATCATCATCATCATCATCATCATCATCATCAGCATCATCATCATCATCATCATCATCATCATCAACATCAGTGTCTTTAAACTTAAATTTTCAGTTGGTATATTAAAATATATAGATAGATATCATTTCCTCCTGCAAGTAAAAATGTGAAAGTCTGAAACATCTTTGCTATTCGAATCGCATTTGAATAAATTATTAATGCTGTAATGTTTTGTCAATGTCATAAAACGTACGTATTTGTACTCACACAAATCGAGAAAAATAAGAGCTGCGATGATCGAGAACACTGACAGTTTCCCTGCAAATGTGTACATGATGCCTCCAAAAGGGTACCCAACTGAAAATGTAGAGTATACTCTCTGGTATAATCCATTAATTATCGTTAGCAATTGATAGTCAGTCCTATTTATAAGTGCGTTAACTACGACACTGGTATTACAAGGATGAATGATGAAACTACCAAAAGCCACGTTCATTGTGAGCATACTGCATTTGTGATAAAGATACTAATAAAAATGATATTTATATGCCGTTAGGAACCAAGCTCCGAGCGATGTAAAAATCAGTTAGAGTGTCAGAATTCAAGATTTATAAAGGTATTTCGTTTTTAAATTTAAATGGTTCTTAAAACACTAAATATTTTCTGCTTCTCTCAACAATTTTTGTTGCAGATTGTACCAGGTTTTGGAGCCTGCAAAAATGCAAAGGATTTTTTACCAAATCACTTGCAATTCAACAATGCTAATCTTAACTTATTGCCGTCAGTTGATCATTGCAGCTGTTTTGATAGATTGCAAGCTGGGTGGATTCCAGGTCCCATTACTTTTGTATTCCGTGCAATGTCAAGAAATAGAAGGTGGGTGTATGTTACAATAGACGCAAAAATGAATAACTATATAAAACTCTCATGCATAAATAACACAACTAAAAATATGAAATCATGATCTTGTATGTTCGTGTCTGCTGTAACATATTCAGATACGTTATGCATAAACAAAGTCTGTAATTGAAATCGTTATCAAAATGAAATATTACCAATAAATGTTAAATTACTCACGCAACACCCCCAGGGCGGATCCGCCCATGGCAAAGCCCATTGCTCGACTCCGACCTCTGTCGTCAGAGTAACGATTGGCCACAATGCTCATACCTATAGATTCAACGTCAAGAGAAGAACAGAAGATATAGAATCATCATCAGCATCATCATCATCATCATCATCATCATCATCATCATCATCACCATCACCATCATCATCACCATCATCATCATCATCATCATCATCATCATCATCATCATCATCATCATCATCATGTTTTAAAGTAGAACAAAATATACTTGAGACATAAATAGGGTTGGTCATATTTATTCAGAAGTTCGTATAGGCATCATCATAATAATAATAATAAAAGATAGCATTTGTATAGCGCGAATTCCTGCTCAAAAGCAAGCTCCGTGCGCTTTAAAAACTATATTATTAATTACAACCTCAACAGACCTGATGGCATTCTGAGACAATCTCAACTTCTTGGAAAGCAAACAGAGTAAGCTGCCCTTTTTTAAGCCCTAAAACACGAGCATACTGACAAGACATATCGCTGTCTATGGCTGAGTACCCATTCCCACCTGAGTGAAGTGAGGAAAATGTGTGTAACAAAATGCCTCTCCCAATGAAAGCCTGAGGCTCGAACACCCGAACCCGCAACCAAACGATTACAAGTCCAGTAGTCTAACTGCATATTATTTCTTGTGACTGACCAACGTTTTACAGTGAAATCCACACAGAAATGTCTTTAAATAGACATGAAAGGCGTTGAAAGCTAAAAAAAAAAAAATCGGAAAAAAAAAATCCCAAAGGCCACAAAAAAGCTAAATATTTTCTATGAATTCATCAATTTGGCGAGCTCCTGATTTCACCACATATTAACCAGTACTCAGGCAAAAAAAAACCTCACCTGCAATCACGGCCGCTGCTGAACCCAAACCTTGTATTGACCGGGCCAAGAAAAGAGGAACGTAGGATTCCGCAAAGGCGAACACTGTTACGTGATGAAAAGAAAGAAAAAGTATTGCATGATAGGCTTTATAGGAACACGTTGTTTGTTGTTGATTTTGTTTTTATTGTTATTGATGATGATGATGATGATGATGATGATGATGATGATGATGATGATGATGATGATGATGATATATGTATTTTTAAAATGTTCCTGCGGAGGACCTCAAAGCAGCGAAACGTTGAACTCAGTGTACATTTTGAAATTCTACACGGTCTTCACCATTTTTTTTCTTTTTTACCTTCGAGCTGTCTTAGATGATGATGATGAAGATGAAGATGATGATGATGATGATGATGATGATGATGATGATGA
>NW_004797409.1:816115-818440 GCF_000002075.1 Aplysia californica | reverse complement strand
AGAAGAAGAAGAAGAAGAAGAAGAAGAAGAAGAAGAAGAAGAAGAAGAAGAAGAAGAAGAAGAAGAAGAAGAAGAAGAAGAAGAAGAAGAAGTGAGACGTGAAGGAGGAGGAGAAGAGGAGGAGGAGAAGGAGGAGAAGGAGGAGCAGGAGATGACAACGAAGATGACACAATGTTCCGTCACTGACCTGTTGCAAAGCGGACCGACCAGAGGATTTGCAAAGAGCTGCACGATCGCTTTGGATGAGAGAAGCCAGCCAACCCTGCTGTTTTCGCTCTGAGCAACAGCAGGAAAAGGAAACCTGGCATTATCTGGATGGCCTTTGACCCAGTCTGTCTGACCGCTCATGTTTCCAGGAAACGTTTGCTGAGAAGAGTTCCAGATATCTCTCCAGGCACCTCCTGGATTCAAAGGACTGAGCTGAGTTTGATGCGACGGGAAATATGCCACTGGAATTGGATGGGTGGTTGGGTTCAAAGACGTGTTCAAGTGGCTGAGCTCGAATTCTTGCTTGTCAAGGTGGAGGAGCAGGCTGGGTATGATGGGGACTGTGAGGTGGAAAAATAATATTCCATACTGCAGAGTGACATATTATTATTATTATTATTATTATTATTATTATTCCATACAAGCATTTTTGTTGCGTGGGGCACAGAGAGGCTCAAATTATCCCCAGTGTGGGGTAGTAGATTGGTGGAGAAACAAATAAGAAGGGATGACGTCTACATAGAACAGTGCATGTCGATATTTTTATAGCCACCTTCTTTTCCTTCTTTAATTAAAACGATAAAATGTTCGCACTGCCCGCCAATATGTATTCTGAGCTTAAATAATACCTGTCCCTACCCTAGTGATCCCTGCAGCTCACCAAAATGACCACTAGTGGGCGATACCGCCTCGGTTGGCAAGCATAGACCTAGATACACAGATGCCAGCAGCGACATCATCATCATCATCATTGCTATTGTTGACAGCTCGAAATAAAGCATAACATTGAAAAAGTTCAATGTTTCGCCCTGTAGGGCTTCGTCAGGAACATGGAAACATCATCATCATCATCATCATCGTCATCATCATCATCGTCATCATCATCATCATCATCATCATCATCATCATCATCATCATCATCATCATCATCATCATCATTGTAAACAGAGAATTTAAAACGTTGAGATTTGGTAGGATTTCCAAGATATATTGTATAATACGTTCAACGTTTTCCGTACGACTTCATCAGGAACATTTTTAAAGATCATTCATCATCATCATCATCATCATCATCATCATCATCATCATCATCATCATCATCATCATCATCATCATCATCATCATCATCATCAGGAACATTTTAAAAAATCATCATCATCATCGTCACCCTATTGTTCATCTTACCAACAGCAGTCAAGAGCAGATTGTCCATCATGTTGGTCAAGAACACAGCCACCAGTGCCAGGCGGGTCGACTGTTTTGACCCGCGCCTCCAATCTCTGAGCTTCTCAATGGCGACTTTTGTAGGGCCCCAAACGCGGTCAAAGTGTGTTTGGTCCATTATTGCTGTACACGTATTTGTCAGTCTTTGGTTTATAGATTTTAATATAAATGTATTGTCGCAACACGTCAACCTCTTGAGTCAGAGATGACACTACCAGGTGTTCCAGGCTCCAGGTATTGGCGCAACTGATGTTGTTTTGCTGTTGTTGGAGAAAGTAGTAAGCCTGCAGTTAAGCTTTACAAATATCAGGAGGGTACCAATATTTCTAAAAAGCCGAGATTCTTAAGAGTTCCGGAAAATAAAAATCATCCAGAGAGTGCCGCAAAAATTTGAAGGTGAGTCAATGCATTAAAAATCTTGGAGTCTTTCTTGGTAAAACTATGTCCTTTTTAGGAAGGTAAAGATAATTCCGAGAAAAATATTAACTTCAGCACCAAATCCGTCTTTGTTATAATATTATTATATCGTATCAAAATTGCGACAATATAGCACATCTTCGGGTAAATGTTCTGAAAACTAACAAAACGAATTGAAAAGCAGTATGAAAACTAATCCACCTATCAAAGAAATACAATGCTTCATTATACCATCACAATGACTGGTATGCATCGTGGAAAAGTATCTGAATCATGAATCACTGAACACGTAGTGATTTTCAGCTAAAAGTAGCCAAAGTACACTCCACCTGCCTTCTGCCTCGCAAGGAAGATGCGTGTATAGCTCTCTATCAACTTTTTACAACACCAAATTTCTTAAAGATGAGCGGGGAGTCCCTGAAACTAGACCCAGCCTAACAGACGTTTTGCATCTTCCCCGAACCCTTAATCAACTAT
>NW_004797409.1:801385-816015 GCF_000002075.1 Aplysia californica | reverse complement strand
GGGGGAGGGCGGATTAGGGGAGGACATATTCTGTCAGTGCGTTCTGAAGAGGTTTTTTTCCTCTATTTTTAGTTTTAGCAAGTAATGGAGACCAAATCGTTTTCTAGCAATAAAAAAAAAATATTGTTCTGGTTCTTTTTTTATATTTATAACTTTTTTCTTTGTTAGCTTTTTTCCTCTCAGACAGCTTAGTAACTCTTGATATCCTCGATTTTAAATCTATGCTATTGTAGTTTAAGGTGACAAAACGTTGGTGATAATACAGACTTCAACAAAGGTTAAGGACCACTTGCAAATACTCTCACCGCACAAACAGGTGAAAAGCAAAACATTTGGAATTTTAAAGATAGTTAAATCCATTCTAAACAAAATCAATTCAGTTTCAGAATGATGACCTCTTGAACTTAGGCAACATGTCGCTCGGAACAACAGTAACCCTCAAAAGAAAAATCCAGGAATTAGTGTCCATGACAGTCCGATCAAAAACGGGTATACCCACCGCGCCGAGCAATGCAATCAAGGCAGTGTTGCTACATTGTGTTGATGGTGGTGGCAATGAAGGCCTGAGGAAGATTTGTCCACTCCTGCTGCAGGATCTGTTGCAGCTCTTGTCGGTGCTGCTGGTGGTGGTGGCTGGTACTGCTGGACTCTCCGGCCAAGTTCACAAGATACATTCTCAATGAGGTTGAAGTCGGGACTGTTGGCTGGCCATGGAATTCTTGTGATCCCTGCTTGCCTGATGTGGACGCCTCCTCACGCGCTCACGTCCATCTTTTGTGTTGACCATGATCATGACTCATCTGTGAACAACACATGGCCCCATTGGGCAGGAGTCCTTGGTTCATGGGCCCTGCACCAAGCAAGACGACTTGCCTAGTATCCTGCTGCCAGCCTTGGTTTCTTGATTGGACGCTTGGCAAGGATGTTGGCAGCATGCAGAGGACGCCGAATGGTCTAGGAGCTTTCCCTCTCTCTCTCTCTCTCTCTCTCTCTCTCTCTCTCTCTCTCTCTCTCTCTCTCTCCCTCTCGCACGCACGTACTCTATAAATAAGATGCCTTAATTTTCAATGCATAACCCGTTTTCCGCACATTTGGAGTGAACACTTTAAAACCACGAGGTTGAACCACGGTCTAATAATTCTTTATTTAATTTACACAAATGTCCTCAATCTCACTCCTTTTTAAACCCACTTCTTCATTCAACCTCCATCCAGTCAGGAACAGACTTTAGACCCTACTCCCCCGCGTTCTTGTTTTCGTCCCAACACTCGTAAATGCCGATCTCATTCTGTAGTTCCTTCCACTGGGCGAGGCTGAGAAACGACATTGGATGGGATATTCTGAGCGGCCAGCTGTCAGATTCTGGTCTGGGGGAACGACTGGTTCGTTGAACTGATTGGAATTGAGAAAAGGCTGACATAAACTGATTTGCCTCCACGGAGCAGATTCATTTTATACGGTCCGATAGGTTGGTGAGGAAGATACAATAAAGAACGATGTAGGAGGGAGGTTATTATGTGGGAGGAGTGTGTAGAGCGGGGGTGGAGGTTGAGGAGAAAGCCAAGAGGAGCGAGCTACTAAATCCGGGGGGGGGGGGATACAAGAAAGAAGGATGTGAAGGGAAAATGAGGAAAGGAATGAGAGGAAGAGGGGACGGGGGAAAAGGAAGGGGTATGAAGAGAGGAACAGAAGAACGAGAGGGTATACAGTATCAATGGAACTGTTGGAGTTTTTTGTTTTTTTATATAGTAGAGGGTTTTACGGCGCTCGCAACTGCATAAGGTCATATCTGTTGGAGTTTGAGAGAGAGAGAGAGAGAGAGAGAGAGAGAGAGAGAGAGAGAGAGAGAGACAGACAGACAGACAGACAGACAGACAGACAGACAGACAGACAGACAGACAGAGTTAGAGAGAGAGAGCGACAGAGATAGAAAGAGAGAGAGAGAGTGACAAAGAGAGAGATGGGGGGAGAGAGGGGGAGAAAGAGTGGAAAGGAAGAGATAGCTAAAGCGGAGAGAGAGAAGCATCATCTCTGCTCGTGTTTTTACTTTACAGTTTTGGGCAGTTGTATGCAGGCTGCCACAGATGCGGCATAATTCATAACAAATTCAATAGGCCAAATATATTCTTTCTCCTGAGTGTAGGCACCAACACTGAACGTACTTTGTCAAAAAGAACGGGTTTATCTTTCTTCTCTTTGAACTTTTACTATCCAAGCAAATATAAGATGTCTTAAGGGAAAAGACATGATAGTCATAGCATAGTCAGTTTACAATAGATTTTGGATATATCAATGTGGCAGATGTTAGATAAACTACCATCTACTTAAGTGTATGAACTAAAAATATAACAAATTGGGCTCTCCTCAAACACTTTTGTGTAGAATAAAAACTAAAGCATAGAAAATATCAGTCGAATGAGAAATAAATTTTGAATCATTGAACTATCAGTCCATCTATGTAGGCCTACATGTAATTGTTTGCTGTGTGAGATGGGGAGGAGGTTATATCACTTCTTAAGTTGACCCAAAAAAAATGCAAACCTCTTTATAACCGACACTGGCAAAGTCACTTCTGCACCCATTAACCACAACGACCCCAAGCCGGGGAGCTCTGGCTGGCTGATGAGTCATTCCAACTAACACGCACAGATCTGAATAAAAAGTGACGCCCTGTCAAAGAAGTTGAGAAATTCTGTTCGGATAAATATCCTGTACCATCAGAGAAGGTGTCCATAGAGGATTACACCAGTCAATTATGTAATGTGTCTGCGAACTCTGGTAAGAACAAGAGCCAAAAACGTACAAATATGTGCAAAACGATTTATTCTTCAAAAAGAAAATGGGGCACAGAACTGGAAGAAGAGAGTGAAGTAGGGTCACCTATAAACATGTATAGTTACTAAAGATTATGTACAAAATTTTAAAGAAAAATATTTCCACATTTATATCACAATATTGCGTTTCTTTGAAATGAACTTACATTTAGCTATAGACAGAAATGGATGATCTCTAGAGTAGCCTACACTCTCTTCACTTTGTGCACGGCCTCAGATTCTATATTTACAATCTGCAATTTCATATTTACAATCTGTCAGGTTTGAACAATATTGGTGGTGTTCATTTCAAACATATCGGCAAATCAGCATGTAGCAATTGGAATACATCAATATAATTATTCTTCCATGACATTAGTATTCAGTTCAGTTGTACATACACAAATATATACAAATATATTCTGATTGTATTTAGGAACCAAAGGAGATTGCGATACATTTACATTGTGATGTAGTCAGAGGCCAGAGGCCCAACAACTGTTTCCTGTTTTGTTTTGTTTTTCATATACAGCAAAACACGAATAGGTCGAACACAAAAGACTCAAAATCATGCATCTGTCGAGCCTGCCGTCCCAGTTTTGTTTTCTTCTTTATCTTTATAAGATATTCCTCGAACTACGAATCCCTCAAACTACCAAGGCCGATCCCGACGAATTCGAGCTATTCGTGCTATACTGTAGTTATTTCACACACCCATTGACACAATTTTGATCATTTAGGAGATAAACTTCCACTTTGCCTGCCAGGGCCAACCCGGAGTAAGGGGGATACAACCCTTCCAGCAGAAAAATACAAAATACTTGATAAAAATTATCCCCACAATGGGAATCAAATCGGTTTTCAGCATGTGATGGGTAAGTGCCTAATAGGTACACAACCAGCATCAGTCACATGTCTCAACAACAATTGAGGAGTCTACGAGAAAAACGGGAATAGTCACAAACTGAAAATTGTGAGGGTATCAATTTTAAACGCTTGTTGACTTATTATAAAATTGTACCTTTGTTCAACTGTTGGTTGATTATTGTTGTTAGATTTTCCATTCAACTTTCATAACAAATAAACCACCAATAAAATAAATATGAAGTTATAGGTCCACAAGCTTTTAAAATTTACACCCTCGCAATTTCCAGTTTGCGACTATGTCCGTATATCCCGTGGACTCCTCAGTCACCTTTCCAAGATTAGGCATACAATACCGACATGGAAACACTGCAGGAAAAAAAAAAGAATGAGTAGACATACTACAGAAGCCATCAAAAGACGTATAGAGAAAATCTGGTTCATTCAACACCAAACTCTCCAATTCATAGAAAAAATAAATGTGGATGATCACACACACATACACACACCCATACATATTCCCTTCATCATATATACACACATTATCAAAATAAACAAGAATAAACAGGTCCAAAAAGAACGTATCAAGGGACAATAGGATGTTTGAATAAGAACATTTTTAAGAGTGAGAGACAAAAAGGCAAAACGTCTCAGCACTCTATGTTGTCATCTTGAGTTGCGGTTTACAGAGAAGTAGCATGATAGCAGCCATATATTTCACCTAAAGCAGATAAGCATAAGACAAACGCTACAATAAAGACACACAAACAGATGAATTTAAAGACAAACACTACAATGAAGACACACAAACAGATGAATTTAAAGACAAACGCAACAATGAAGACACACAAACAGATGAATTTAAAGACAAACACTACAATAAAGACACACAAACAGATGAATTTAAAGACAAACACTACAATGAAGACACACAAACAGATGAATTTAAAGACAAACACTACAATGAAGACACACAAACAGATGAATTTAAAGACAAACACTACAATGAAGACACACAAACAGATGAATTTAAAGACAAACACTACAATGAAGACACACAAACAGATGAATTTAAAGACAAACGCAACAATGAAGACACACAAACAGATGAATTCAAAGACAAACACTACAATGAAGACACACAAACAGATGAATTTAAAGACAAACACTACAATGAAGACACACAAACAGATGAATTTAAAGACAAACACTACAATGAAGACACACAAACAGATGAATTTAAAGACAAACACTACAATGAAGACACACAAACAGATGAATTTAAAGACAAACACTACAATGAAGACACACAAACAGATGAATTTAAAGACAAACACTACAATGAAGACACACAAACAGATGAATTTAAAGACAAACGCAACAATGAAGACACACAAGCAGATGAATTTAAAGACAAACACTACAATGAAGACACACAAACAGATGAGCATATAAAGACAAACACTACAAAGAAGACAGTCTCCATCTGCCACCCACATAGCACTCTACACAGTTTCCTCACAAGACAAACAGTGGTGTGAAGAGTTCAGACACCTTCTAAGACTGATTCACAACAGTTGAACAAAGAGTAAACCATCTCATAATATGTTAGACAATGGCGATACGAAACAAAAACAAAAGAAAAAAGACGTCTCAATCCATCACCACAACATCTGACACATATATTCGGACAATTCAATCCCTCACCGTAAAAATATATCTGTTAAAACTGTGCTTTGCATTAGTGTTGTTTGCATTACCGCACCAAGTACAAAAATATTTGGGCTAAAATCTTCTTTTTTGTGTTTACCAATTCTCTTTGTTATAAAGGTGACTAAAGAAATAAGTAGAATAAAAACAAGGATCAAATTCATTTGCACAAGTAATAGGTGTATTGACTGACTGGCCTTAAAATCAGGATTTCATACATCTAGCACACGGCGCACCGGCAGTGGAATTTTAGTAGCAGCAGGAGGTTCCCCGTCGAGGGCCTTATTAAGTCAGGGTCACGGGGGTCAGCTCCTTGTTGCCACTCTGTCTTAGCTGACTTAATTTTTGGTACTTTTCAACGTACAGTTTTAGATGTATCCTTGTATTTTTGGAAATTATCATTTAATGCACCCAAAGCATGCATTTCTGCTCTTGAGGCTCAAAAAGGAACAGGCATTGTAACTCATCTGTTTTTTTCGTAAGACACGCTGAAGTCGGCAATGCTAAATTGTAAAATTATTTGGACAAGTCCGGAAAGAAAAAAAATCAATATAAAGAAACCAAAGATAAAAACTGTCAAACTTTTGGAACATGAACGACATAACATTGGTGCAGATACTCAGAAAAGACGGTATCTGCACATATTTATAGAAAGCTGTAATTTTGCAACTTTATCTATCAGGCATACAACTTTATGTGTCTAATAAAATCATGAATATTCACATATTTTCTCGAAAGTTTTTAAAAATTACCCTGAAGTCTATGAAAAAGTGCAAACTGATTTTAGTACCAGAATACATCTACAATGAAACACACGAACAGTAGTCTATCTGTTACACTCCAGAAATTCCTTACTTTTCTTAAGACGTTAAGTCTAGGTTTTGTAGGTTGACTGAACAACAGGGATGACTTCTCGTAATTGGGTTATAAGAATAATTTCTAGCTTTCCAGTGACACTGAATCAGCACCAGACTTTTCCAGCTTTTATTTTCATTTCTATGACCATTTACAATAACTGACAATGTTCTGATTTCTTTACAGTCATAAGTGTCTGCGCATATTTCCGACACAAAAAGTATGAATGAATGTGTTAGCTGTCATTATTTTTATTCCATACAAGAAGTTTATCTCTACCCATGTATTTTACACAGTTTCGTGGGGGGTTTTTAATCCCATAATATATCTTTCTTAGTTGTATGCAGGCTGCCACAGACACAGCATGATCATGAACAAACCCAGAGTAACTTTCTCTTGTTTAATGGTAAAACAAGAGCTAATACTGAGTGTCTTTAGTTAAAAAATACAAATGTGTATCTTTCTTCTCCTATAACTTGACTATTACTACTTGCGCAGATTAAGGATTTCTCATGGTAAAAGACATTTTCGTAGTCAGTTTAGCACAGATTTTTTAATCATTTATAAAAAGTAGGATAAATCGGGTACTCAAGGCACAGAAATTAACCATTCTAACGCAGAATAAATCTCAAGACGTTGAGTTTTCAGTACATCGGTGTAATGGTTTGCTGTGTGGGATGGGGAAGAAGTCATATTATTTCAAACGTAGACAAAAATGCAAACTTCTTAACTGACACCAGTAAAGTCGTTTCAGGGTTCATTAACCCCGTGACCCGAGGCCGGGAAGCTCCGTTGGGCTGCTGAGTCACGCGAACTAAAAGTAACACAATATGGCCAAAAGTGACGCTGTGAGCATCACTATGACTTGTGATAAAATGTATGAAATCACGCTAGAAAAATAAAACAAGCTAAAAAGAGCCAAACGTGAGGCAGCGTGGTGAAATCAGGCGCTCGTCAAAATAACGACATCGGAGAAACAGGAATTTTCCCGATAGTTTGGAAATGTTTATCAAATTTTTATTTCTTGGCTTAACCTCTTTAAAGCTCACATTTCCATTTGAATTTTACAGAATAACATTGATTAAAGGCACAAAATATATCATTTTTCAGTTTTTAAAGACTCTTTAGCTATTGCAGTTACCAAACTTTGGCAGCCATTTTCTCACTAATTTCCCCACTGAAACCAGGCGACCTCACTTCCTTCAATCTCAAATATCTTGAATTCTATTCAAGATCAATGGATATACTTATTCCATTGGAAGCAAGGCAAATAAATCAGCTTTCAGATGACTCCAATAGCTCCACATGCCCAAAAACTGATGAGCGTCTGATTCCATTGCATCGTGACACATATTATGTCTGTGCTTTTAGAACAAACTTCAACGTCAATGCTTGTCAACCTTTTAGCAGTTAGCGCCTACTTTTGCAACATTTAAGAGGCTAAAACTTTTGTACCACCCACCAACATGTATTTCCGAGTGGGACATTAAATAACACCTGTCACTACCACCACCCATCATAATTACGAAATTGCTCACTAGTGGGTAATACATCAAGGTGACAATTTACTCCTATTCCTTTGCCATATAACTCATTTTTCAGCTTATTACAGGATAGAGACCTATTCACTATATTGTAAAAAAATAAGGGAGACATGATAATGAAGTGATTACAAAACTCACATTTTGATTTAGTAAACACATTATGTCTCACAAAGGGTCCAGCTTACACAACAAATGACCCTGATTTTTTTATACGTATAAATTTTTTTTTTTTTTGGGGGGGGGGGGGGGGGTGTTATAAGTGTTTTATAGTGCTCGCAACTGCTTACCATCATATGAGCACATGGGACGCATTAAGCAGTTTCAATTCGATAGGAATTAATTTTGAATTTTGCCCGGGTGGCGGCTGAAACCTACTCTTATCAATTTTAGGACCATCAAAGGATCTTCAACGTGCACAACTTCTGCCCCTTTCCAGAAAGGCTAGGTGTTTGATCTCATCTACCCTAAGATCAGGGGTGTTGCTGAAAGGTTGCAGTAAGAAGGAGCCAAGGAGTAGCAGTAGAAAGAATCAGGAGCCCAGAGAAACATTATTCCATTTTAAAAACCTGCCTACTATAAAGGCAATAACTAATCAGAGTGAAACAAAAAAACGTTACTTTCAAGCAAAGAAATTTTTTTTTAAAACATTTCTATTACTGGACTTATCCAACATTACAGCAGCACAGGCCTTTCAGAACGAGAAAGATCTAACAACCATGAATGAAAGCTTACTAAAAAGCATAAAACAGTAGCTAAGACCTTTGTATCCGGAGGTATTCCAGCAAGTCCGAGACATTCTCTCCCTCTTGAGGAATGTCCGGTCGACAAGCGCCTTGTTCATTGTCTTTGGAACTGTTCACCTGGGTCAGGCGAGATTTGGTGGGAGATCTGAACGTGTCTGCCCTCCCAGACTTTTGCGATGTCCCATTTTTCACGGGGCTCTTATTGTCCTCGTGAAAGTACTCGTTGATCCGCATAATACAGCCATCTTGGAGAAGCCGCATGGCTATGTTAGCGATGTTCCGGGCATCATCCAGCCCACAGTGTGGCCGGCCTTGAAACTTCATGCCAAGGTCATCCAGCATGTGCTGAAGGTTGACCCTGCCTACACCATAGAAAGCAGAATAGGCTTTGCGTAAGTTGATCCATTGCTTGGCCCATGCAGGGAAGTCAATACCGCTGAGTTCGGTCTGTGTTCTAAGAAACCTTGCCATATCCCATGGACTGGAAGAAAAATAAAAATAAAAAGGAAATTTTTTTTTTTTAAATGTAAGTATTGGTAAAAAACGTACTTTTTTAAAGACTATTTTTGAAAAACAAATAATGTAGAAGTTGAAGGAATTCTTTAAAAGTTTCAGTACATAAACTATAGAACACAGGAATAGATAACATTTCATCCAAATAGATCCAAATATCTAAAGAAAAACTGTTTCGAAACCTAAGAGTTACACTGAAAGTGAAATGTTTACTACCTTAGGGTGAGAGAAAATGGCTCCCTTTTTATCTAAGTCAAATTTCGGCAGAAAAGAACCACATCACAAGAGAAAAAGAGCTTGAGAGGCAAACAACAACTTCATTTTGTGAAATCAATCTGCATTTATGGATTTTATAGATGCATCTCATTTTATTCTTTGGAAAAAAATCATCTTTCTCTTTGCCTTCAGATGGTACTTCAAAAGAAAATTGATTCCTCTTTAGCCTGCTGACTCTCTTTTGTGCTTTACAGAAGGTGGTGCAGAAAAAAAAAAAGCGAACGTATCCATTGAACATTTACATGTTAAATGTAATTTGAGGATTTTCATAATCAAGTCAAACTTTGTCATAACAATAACAAACAATGTTGTTACATGCAATACACAATTCAAGTTGAAACCAAAGGGAAGTAACAAAAATGTATTTCACATTTGTCCCTCCTTCAGTTTATCTTCCCATTTTTAATTTTCAACCACCCAAGCAAGTTTTTTAAAGCAAATTATGAGCATTGCTTTATCTGTGATGTAGAACTCACTGCCACAGAAAAAATAGTCACCATAAGAAAATGGTTTTCTCTATAATCTTATCTTTGACTCAACATGTAATCTTGGTAGGCTCCATGTGATTTCTACAAGAATGGTACAATACGGGTATAACACTGATTTTATTATTTAAGAGGAGGGAAATCAGATTTACTTTCACATCCTATGTGACCAAAACAATAATCAGGGGCAGTGACAAGAGTCGTTGTCTATTTATGAATTTTATTTGGATTTACAAAAATATGAATTTTATTTGGATTTACAAAAAACACCAAGAGATGAGTGTCGATTGAAGTAGGACCTATAAAACTAATCTACATTATTAATTGATACCGCATAACTTTTAAACATATGCTGATGCTCTACCTTTTAAAAAGAATTTGTTTTTAAAATTAATCTCTATATACCTCAGCTATAATAATGTTTCACTTTCCAAGACTTTACGTACCCATCTGTTAGAATGGCAAACTTATGCTCTGTTCCCAATCCATGTATTGACATCCATTCTTCAAACTCTGAGAAAACTTCAATGAAGTCATTTGATTTGTCCACTTGATGCTGAAAAAATAAAAATAAAAGTATGGATTATAGTAGAAAAAAAAAACCCACTCCAATTTTACAAAGACCATCATTAGCATGATGATAAACCAGAACAGAATCACCACACATTTATACGAAGGTATGAGAGAGCAGATCTGAACAAACTTAAAGCATTTTTAATGAATAAAAAACAAACAAAACAAACAACAGAAAGGAACAGTGGTACAACACTTCGTATACTTTTGGGAAAAACAGCCACTTACCAGTTTTAATGCCCTACTTTTCAATGCCATAGCCCAATGAATACAAACGAAAATTTGAAAAAATTTACCTGAGATATCCCTGTCAAATCTGTGCAAAACTGAGTCAGAACAGGGTTCAGTCTTGGTTTACAGAACCTTTGGAAAACATTGCACTGGAACAGACAGAAAACGCGATCAATATATCAGGTTATCAACATCATCAAAGTGCAGAAAAGTGAAGAATTTGTTTTAAAAAATATACAACAGTAAAAAAAAAACAACCCAAAAATGTATTTGAGGCCGATGTTTACATTAATCATGTGATGGACCTATGCAATGTATCACAGCCTCAAACAACTGAAAACTTGTAATCTTGAGTCTCATTCAATATACCTTGAATTTGCTCCCTCCGACATCTGTTTTCAAGAAAAGGTTAAAAAGCCCAAAGTTGATTCTTCTGTAGATCCTTGATATTTGTTCTGACATGTTCAGTTCTAAGAGACATTGACCAAACTTATACACTCATGTTCTAGGAACTGAGTTTTCAGTCATCCTGTGCAACTAAAATCAGCTTGCCACATGCATTTGATATCACTGGGATCCTACAACTTGTGACTTTGCCTACTTATCAAACAATCACCACAAAAAAAGCGATCGACTAGATAGTTTCTTGATTACAGAGAACCCAACAAAGCAGGAAAGAGCTACTGAAGTCAAAAGACCCATTAACACTAAAACAAAAAATTTCCCAAATCAAGAATCAATTTGTTTATTTTAGAAGAGAAATAGAAACAAACAACCTACCACGGCCATGTTCTGCGTGTCGATCAAAACAGCAGGAAATTCAATAATCTCATGCACAAAGTTTTCATTGGTCTCACTGCAAGTTGCTTCATAATCAATGACAATCAAGTAGCGGTATTTCATCTTCTCCTCGGACGACAGCTTGTGACTCTGAGCAAGTCGTTGACGCTTGTAGTGGTTCTTCAGACGTTTCTTCAACACGTCTTTACTCCCACTGAAATGAGAAATAAAATTATAAAAAGAATAATTTTGAAAAGCTTCACAAAATTTTATAGAACTTTCAGCAATTAAAAAGGACAAAAGATGATATAAGTTCAAGGTATCAAGAGGAAAACACATTAAACTTTTCATACGAAACCTGTTTACTATATGTATAAATTGAGAATGAATGTAAGCAATCCTGTGGAAAAAATATATTGTTACAAAACAATCTATTTGGTGTAATATTTATTTATAAACTTTAATCATTTAAAGAGCCTGCGGCTACCACTTCATGGCACTAAACAGACAAGGAAAAACTGTGCAGTCCTGGATAAATACAAAAAGAATAATAACAGCTTGTCCTTCAATGTCTGATGACAGATGATCACCAATACATCCGTAGGGGAAAATATTTCTTTAGCGAAATAGAAGACTTAGAAAAGTTAAAGGTTAAGATGACTTCTGCAGAGATGCCAACCACAGAAAACCGAAATGAGTATTGGGAAATATGAAAATGTGTATTTTCAGTTGAAAATGTGTATTCCCCACGACCGACCGACCGACCAACCAGTAGGCTAAAACAGCACCTAGACATGGATGGCTGGTGCCTCTATAAATAAATCATTGATGGTCGACCAACCAGTAATAGTAAAATGTTCAGGGTGTCCAGCAATATTTCCTGAAAAAAAATTACTAGCTCACCAGCTCGAAAAAGGGAGCACACACGCGTACAACATACATGTATCCAGTCAACAACATGTCAGTGTTCAATGTTGTACTGGGGTCTTGTTTGACTTAAGTATTTCAGTCTTCTCCTGCTTTGAGAGTTCGGAAGGGCTTAGAACAAGAATTTCGACTATCAAGAACCAGTCTGGATGTCATGATTCATATTATGAACTGACAGACTCAAATTATTGCTCAAACTCAGAGAAAAGCAATAACTTGAATGGCTCAAGTAGACCCATGCACTGTGAGAGTTGTAACAACTGTGGAAGGGCAAGATGCAGTGACACTGAAAATCTGTCAGTCTTGAACAGAAAGCTACAACATACACTGTAGTTATAATTTACTAGATCTATCACCCATCCAATGAAACACGAACACTTTATTTCAATAACACAGACTTGCGAAGTCACGATGGCGAGCCAGACAATCTAAAAATCGGACGACGCTTGTACTTTCTTTTCTTTTCTTTTTTTCCACAAGTGACAGCACAGCGACGAGTCAGAGTATTTATTCCATTTTATTTGCACGGCGACATTGTGTTTATACTGCACAACCCGCATGCCACAAATGTTGCATTATCAGACAACTGCTGGCAAACTTCTCGGTGGTAACGAAAGCGAAAGTAGATCTTGATTTTCCCGATCGAGCCTCGGTGTCACTATTACGTTTCCGCCTACCGCCATAGCTGCCTTTTCGCGTGAAAGTGAAACGTACCCTCCAGACGGGGAAAAGCTAAACGAATATAATATCACGATAGCGACCGGCAAAAATGAACTTACTGACCACATTGGACTTGGTTTTCAATTATTCCAGTTCTGCGATACTGATACTATTTTGACAAAAAATGACCTGAGATAATTAACTATGTTTACTCGCCCAAGCTGAATCTCGTAGTTTTCGCATTCCAGGATGCGTATTTTTTCATGAAAAATCGTATTCGCGTATTTTCGGCCAAAAATCGTACTAAAATACGTAAAATCGTACTGGTTGGCATCTCTGTTTCTGGCTTCTGCAGTGACAACATACAAATAGACCTATTTATTTCATTTGTGTGTGTAGCTCAATGGTCAAGCTCTTCACTGACTTTGCAAGCAAAGAATGAAAGAAACATTTCAAGGATGGGAAGATATCTTATCAAGCACCTTTATCTTGGTACAGGGAAGTATTATTCCTCACAGTCTGGGTTTGCCTCTACAGACAGACCAAAGCAGCCAGCCTACTAAATGACTTAAACAGTGTCAATAGGAGTGTAAAACATGTACAGCCATTGTTTATTGAACTATGATTTAATTAACATTGTGCTGAACTGATGTATACATATCATATCAATAACTTCAATAACATTTGGAATGAATCATCAAAACAAAGAAAGTTTCATAATCACCATGAATTCAGCCGTATATGCATCAGTTTTGCCTGAAGTTGTTCCTTGGTCATTTTGTTTATTGTGCCATTGATCATGGACAACTTTTGTTGTATTTCATCTCCATAGGCAAAGCCACTTGCACCGGAGTCTAGACGAGCCTTTGGCCTAGACTTTGACAGATCAGTTGCTGAGCTTGGCTGCTGAAAAAAGTCCCCCAATGCAGGAAATGCCTGGGCCAGAAAAAAATACACAAAATATTAATCATTTCAATTTTACGTTCCCAAATCAGAATAAGTTATTCTTTTGTACTTGTAAAGGAACTTCGCTTCCACCAACCTACTGCTTCAAAATAGTTCACTCTTTGTAATAATGAAAAGAGTTGAGTTTTGACTTAGAAAGAAAATCAATATTACTTAATTTCTTGCAGAAAGCACATTAAAATGATACCTTTGCAGTTCTCCATAATGCATCAGTTCACCATTCTCACTCCATTTTCTTAATTGGACTCTCGATAGACCATGTTCAACAGCTTAATTTTTCACAAAAAAGATAGCACAAGGCATAATCCTGAAGTATTATATTTTCTTTTTCACAAAAAAGTGTCCCAGGAAGCTAAAATTCCATCTGTTTCTCTGTAAAGTATGAACGAGAAACTGAACAAAGTTCCACTTTTGAAGGAGAAGTGACCATATCTCAACAGCACCAGTATCAAAATAATTGAAACACCAATGCTAAATACCGTCAAACCTGCTCTAATGGCCACCTGTATAAATGGCCAATTCCCACTTCCCCTCTCTCGTATTTTTATACATTATAATGGCACTATGTAAGATGGCCTCATTTCTCAGATGGCCTCCATCCGCCTCGACATTAGATGGCCCAAGGATGGCCCTCTTAGGCAGTTTCAACTGCATATATCTTCGAAAGAGATGTAAAATTTCAAGCCACAA